>NW_010303853.1:26258-46081 GCF_000700745.2 Antrostomus carolinensis
CATTTACTTATTGACAAATAACAGTTTGTACAGGCATTATGGATTTCTCTCCTATTGCATTAAAACTAAAACTCCTTGGTCTCTCTCTCAGATGTGCTATTCAATATTTAGCAATGTGAAAATAAGTAGTTTGCTAAATTCACAGTATCCACACTTCTGTCAGTGTCGAGTGGTTCCATAAATACCTTGTCTACCACACAACCATTCAAAGAACTAAGGCCAGAAGTGATGATGTTTGAGTGAAGCTTCATCCAGAGAGGCATTTGGTTTTGCTTTGAAGGATCTATTATTTCCAAATGCAGTTTGTTCCATTGGTTAATTGCCTTTACAGTTAAAAATGTCCTTTATGTATCTTTCAGATTTGTCTAGCTATAACTTGCAGCTGTTTACTTCTTCTGACTTTTCTGATAGATTAAAGAGCCCTTAAGTACCTGGTATTTTCTGCCTGCAAAGGTACTTATCCATCATAATCAAATCAGCCCTCAGAGCTAAACAGATTGACCTCTTTAGGGCTGTAGTCCTAATGAAAAAAGCCCCCACCATTTCTAGCCATCGGCTCCGTTTTGTGGCTCTTCTGTGCACCTTCTTAATGTCTTAACTTACTTTAAAAATTGCTAGCACCAAATTGAATGCCACTTTGTCTTCCCAGTGCTGTGTTTAGAGGTAATATTTCTTCCATATTTCTATTCATATTCTCACTTCTTAAAACCTAAGGCATTAAGGGCTTGTTTTGTGCCACAGTATTGCAAGAGAAGCTCATAAGAATGAGCTAGTATGAGCTAATGCTCATCTAGACCCCTTCTCAGAGTCACTGCCTCCTTGAATAAGGGCTCCTTTTACCAGCATATAACAAACTAAATCAAAATGGAAATTGTACTTTAGAGCTGGTTTATATTTTGTATTTTTCACTGCAATCTTACCTGCCAACTGAGTTTAAAAATGGGGACTTCAAAAATATTCTATACCTTTTCTTTTTTTTTCTTTATTAATCTTGAATTAGTTATCAAGAACGTTATCCAACTTTATCCTCAAAATCCACAGCAATGACAAGGGAACTCAATAACCAGTTTTGATAAAAAATATTGAATAAAAGCAAATAAATAAAGAGCAAGTCCCTTTCAAACTTTGCAAAATGGAAATGATTTTTGAAACTTTGCAGTATCTTGCACATTTATTTTTTGGTTTCATTCCTTTAGACTTAGTTGTGCTCCAAATAATTCTTCTTCCTTTTTAGTTGTGAATATGCAATTACGATCTCCCTTACCTCAGTCCCTGTAACCAACCTACACACATGTGATTCCTTTTTTTGGAATTGAGTCCTATTCCTTTATTAGCTGTTACCTATTTTTTCTAAAATTCATTCCAATTGTAAATATGGTGTCACTATTCAAGGAAATAACACTGGCTTCTTTTGCATTGATATAATGCTTCACCACATGCAGTCTATAGTCTCTGCTTGACATTCTGATACACTGAAAAATTGCATACAGTCCCCTATATTTTACTACTTCTTTCATGCAGGGACACTTTTCATGGATTCCCTTCTGAATGAATACCTGTAGTTGGAATAGTTAATCATCTTAGTCTTAATTTTTTCCATTTTAAATTTATTTTTGATCAACATAGAAGTCCTGTTAAACACCAACACTTCTTCACTTGCTGTCAGCACAATTGCATTGATCTCAGGGAAAATTCAGCATGGGATCTTGCAGGGTACACAAAAATGTGCAGGCTTAGGGCCCATATTTACATGTCCAAGTGTTATTTACTTAATAATAATGACATTATAGTAATCATACTTTCCTTAGGTAACTTTTGCATAGTGGGTCATAGTTTGGAGATCTATGGAGGTCTTACCAGAGGAGTTGGGTAAACGCACTTTGCAAGTTTCAAGTATTTGATAGCTGAACTGAAGGAAGAGCCAGAAAATTCTTAACTCATTACATATTGTACTTTTGGACTAAATATTTATAAAGTAGTCTACTCCTGAAACAGAAACTGGAGTGCTTTAATAAAAGCACAATGTAGTCACAGAAAGCATCATGTAGCACGATATTAAGGATGGACAATATAGAACTGTTAGCAATTCTCTCTACAGTCATTGTCTTTCTCATGATTACTTTCTCCCTATATTTTTTGGAGGAAAGTAAAGAGTAGAAGAAGCAGGATGGAGGGGATAGGCAGAGGAGAAAATGATACAATAGAGTCGGGAGGTAAAGAAATTACCATTGTAAGATGAAACATACAATGAAGTTAAGAAAGAGGAAAGGAGAAATATGACGTGATAAAGCACTAGCTAGAGTGAAAAAACACAAGACAATCTGGAGTCTGTAGAAAAAAACCCTGATTTTACTGATCACTCTACTGACTGTAGCAAACACCTTCAGTTTCATGTTCTTAAGCAAGCACACAATAATGCCAAAGCAGTTGCTCAAGTTTGATGCATAGAAATGTCTAGTCTTGATGTCCCATGTTTCCCTTTAAAAAATAAAAGCCCAAATAAACATCTGGAATGTCATTATACCATCACAGAAAAACAGAAATGAAAGTGTTTGGCATTAGCAAGACTATTATTATTACTAAAATATATTAACTTTCACAACATAATTTTACATTATACTTGTAGGAATTAATACAAGTCCTAGGATCTGCATAATTCAGGAAGCTAGCTTCCTGAATCAGAGATATGTGATCAGAGGTATGTTCACTTGAAAGGATCTCAAGGCATTTAATGAACTTTATCAGGTGAAAGCTAACAGATTTTTCTGTCTGCATTGCTTCTGAAACTTCAGTTTAGAAATGAAGACACTGAAATGGAATGAAGGAAATAATGATACCAAGGTATCTTAGGAAATACACATTCTTTGTAGAATTCTATATATAGTGTATCTCTTTTCTTAAAGACACAGTATTTGATCATAAGATAGTGGTTGCTTTATGAAACTCATATTTTTAGGGATATTTCTTCAATTTTTTTAGGATTAATTCACAAACAATTGTACTTTCAAAAATATTTAAAAGATAGGTCTCATTACTCATTTAAGTTGCCTACATCATTGCCTTTGGAAGTAAGTAAGCACTAGGGTGACATGTTTTCTAGAGGCTGGGAAACTTAGTTACTGCTTTACAATTTTCTGCATTCTACAAATCTCATTTGTATACAGTTTCAACATACTTACAAGGATGACATTTCTTTTAAGTTAAAAACTAGGCTAAAACTAGTTAAGCATTGGGATGATATTAAACTCTCAAGATCTCCTGTGTAATAACTGTCAAGAAATATGCTTCTCATTCTCTGAACATTTATAAATTCAATAAATAGTTGGTATACAATAATATACAATAAAAACAAAGAATCGTGCATTATAACCACACATTAGGAGCTGGAATGTACCGAAGAGCCTTTAACAATTTTTATGCAACAGCAAATATTCTGTCTAATTTTTTTTTCCTTTTTTTTTTTTTTTTCATGTTATGTTTGATAGAAATCTGGAATTATTTTCTAACAATTATGTACCTAATATAAATATGGCATTAGGTTTTACTGTTTTTTTCCCTTTTGCAGGTTGTTCTGATGAACCTGTTGATATGCATGGTAGTTTTCTACACTGTGTACTATGTGGTCCTATCTGTGTGCTTCGCAGTATTCGAGTAAGATTTCCTTGTCTTTAGTCTAATATGACAGCATACTCAACTAGATATAATGGGTAGAGATGTGACCCTGTAGAAGACTGGAACACCAAAAGTTCCATACAAACCTCAGGAAAAACTTCTTTACTGTGATGGTGTTGGAGCACTGGAACAGGCTGCCCAGAGAGGTTGTGGAGTCTCCTTCTCTGGAGATGTTCAAAACCCGCCTGGATGCCATTCTCTGCAACCTGCTGTAGGGAACCTGCTTTAGTATGGGGGTTGGACTAGATGATCTCCTGAGGTCCCTTCCAACCCCTACCATTCTGTGATTCTGTGAAGAGGCATCCAGATTGGAGGCATCCAGTCCCAGTTATCCTGTGAACATATTTTTCAAAGTCAGTTGAATTGTTGTACGTGAACCTTCATAAAAGTACCGAAATTGGCAAATGGAGACTCAAAACTAATATAAAAAGTTGGTTCTAATCTACTTCTTTGCACTTGCACTGTGTAAATAAAGGAACATAAGAGAAAAGATGACATTTAAAAAGGAAAAGAAAGATTTTTTTGTTGATAAAAAAAGACAAATTATATTCCCTTAGGAAGCTGCTTAGCATAGGTAGTGCCAGGTATGTCTTAAAAGTGGAGACCATGGACACTGTGTGCAAGGGCAAGATCACAACACACAATGAAATGTAGAGAGCTTGTAAAAGCCCAGAGTATTTGATTTGAAATCATATTTAGAAACACCAATAATGTGTCATATGATCATTAAAGCTTCATCAAAAAGGTCTGGTTAAATGTATTATTTCTATTTCCACAGGATCAAAATGTTGGATGGTTTGGCACCTTTTGATTTTAAGACAAATCCCTCATGGATTAACCCATATTATTTAGGTAACTGAAGTTTGTTTCTGTCTTTTTTCCCAGCCAAGAAAATAGATTGTATTTGGATATAAACTTCTCTCCCTTACGGACAGTATTTTCAAGTTGGTTTAGTAGTACTCACCATTTCTGCATTTTAAATGTACACTGCATTTAAATGCTTATTCATCTTCCCTGAACTTCTCATTTCCTCTATTGCTGCTTATCATTGGAATGATTGTTAGGCTTTTCCTTGAGTTGTTTTTCTGATCTCACCATCTGAAGAAAACATGCTGCTTTGGCAGGATGCTTCATTTTCACTGCAGAACAATTACCTGTTCTCCGTAAAGTTCCTCGACGAAGTTGTTAAATTTAATTTTCATACTGCAGCAAATGTCTTATGAATCACAGTGGATCCAGATTTGAATAACAGGTCACGTTCAACTAATGGAAATCTTGCTTTGGTAATGCCTGAATACAGTGTGCATTAAAATTCCAGGGTCTGATTGTAGCTCAATCCCTTATATATCTTTATATATCCTTATACAAATTTCTGCATTTTTGTCTGAAGCTCTTAAAAATATATTCTTTTTCCTAAACTGTCATTCCTAAAAAAATACATGCATACAGGAAATTTTACCAGATTTGTAATGTATTTTACAAATGCAAACCACATCATCCATCACTAAGTAAGTAAAGCTCAAAAGTAAATTGGTTAGTTCATCAGGTTAAAAAGAGTAATAAAAATGCATGAATATTTGTACAGTGTCAATACTGATTTCAGATGAAAAAAAGAGCATTTCAGTTGTAGCAATGGAAAAGAACATGAAATTATATTCAATTAGAATTACTTTTCAGGGTCCTAATGTAATTACAGTATCTCAATGTGATTTTTTTTTTTCCCCAAAAATTTTATCAGCTAGTTTGATGCAGCATGTTTATCTGCCAAAGACAGCAACTCTATCAGGCAACTGGTTATTAGTTCACTCTCCTTTCTGTTCACCCGATGAAATAACATGGAATAGCAAAACATAACAAGATGTGTTTAAAGTCTATGGGCACAGAGAGAGAAGGAAAGTCTCTAAATGATGTTGCAAATGAGAATTAATTTACTCAGGAATTTTGCTCATGCCTATAAAAACAGAATTATGTCTTTAAAAGATGACCTCAAAACAAAAATGGAAGTCATCTCAGCACTGAGATATCATTACTGGCCCAGTTTTGTAAAAAAAGTTTACAGAGTATCTTTCTACACTAAGCATACTTTCTAAATTTAAATTTATTGGCAAAATTTAGAGGGATACTATCATAATGAAATATTATAAACTAAAAAACCTAAAATGCATTGCCAAACATTAGATTTTGAAGTGTTATTTCCTATTTTCCTAACTACATTTTGCTTTCCAGGTATCGTCTTATTTTTTACGCTTTTTTAAACTGCTGGGTGAAAGATCTGTAATACAGTAGGAACTAAATGACTCTATAAAGAAAATAATAAAATTGAAAGGCACAAAATGCTGCCAAATGTATAAATTAAATACAGTGAAAAAATAACAATGTCCTCTCTACTCTCAGCTACAGTAATCTTAGGTATTACATTACTGCAATAATAAAATAAAAAAAAAATCCATTAAAAATGTGACTTTTGTATGCCTGTGTATTTAAAAAGAAGAACAAAATGCACTGAGATGGAAAATTATATGAATTACAAGTGTGCAATTATGGCCTGTTGTATGGAAACTCAAGACTACAGCTAGAAGAGAAATCACGCATTTTCCAGTCAGCCCCCTGCTATCCCAGGCAGCCACCGAGCACAAAGCCAAACTTCTAGGGCAAAGTGATTATTTTTGATGCGATTACCAACAGCAGCAAGTAAACAAGCTGAAATCTAAGCACCACTCCACTGCTGTCTTGAAGAATATATCACATCAAATGCCACAATGAGGTTCCTCACCCTGCCCAGTGTAGCTGCTCCGTGCTTTCCGGCCTGTTTTCTGGCCCACGGGGGAGGCACAGATTGCCCATGCCATCACTTTTGCATCAAGGGAGGTGGTCAGCACAGGCTGGTGGCATGGCATGGCTCAGCACGCTCCAGGGAGAGTGCCAGGGGACAGAAATGCACCATTTTGTCACTGAGAGAAGGAATTTTCTTGATCAGATAACTTTAACAGTCTCCTTTGGCAGCATAGTTTAGATGTTATCACTTTGCTGGTGATCCCCATTCATGGTTTAACATAAGACAGAGCCAGCTGCTGAACGTCAGGCACAGTGACTGCATGGTAGCTGTGTCAGCCTTGCAATCAGCACTGAGAAAAGCCAGGCTCCTAGTTGGACGTATCATGAGATCCATACGGATGGATGGCCTCTGCTCAACTTGTAGGAGCGCTCTGCTCTATCTCACCTTGCCTGTCTTGTCTTTAAATTGTTCTGATATATACATATATATGCACACACCCATATTGGAAAGATACACGGAAAGATACACACACACACACAAATATACACATATACATATTCTTATATAAATATTTGATGCAATAGAGTGCACAGAGAGAAAGCTATCAAGTTTCTTACTAAACATAACCCCTTGACCACACAATTCTGTTTTGGATGGGAAAAAATTGATCAATGTCACTATTAACCAAATCTGTTTGGCACCATATGCAAAGAGTGTCAATGGTCCTTAAGTAAAATCTCCACACGATTTCTCCTCCAGGCTATATGAATTGGCCATAATCCTGTTAATCTGTGGCAAAATTAGAAATTAACCTTATAATGAAAACATTAGTATAATATTTGATCTTGTAAAACAATTTGCATAACCCAGACATTTTAACTTCCTATTGCTATTATTTTGAATATAAGAAAAAAGCCTTTCAGAACTCTGTTTGGTCCAAGTATCTTATTTTCATTTACAGTTCTTGTGATATCATTGGAAATAACCTTCTTCATTTGTGGTCTGCTGTTTGCCCTGGTTGTGGAAGAATGGGTTTGGGATTATGCTGTAACAGTTACTATTATTCATATCATCATAACTTCAGTTGGTAAGTAGGTTTACTGCTAAACATATCCATGTTATCACAAATTGAAAGACCAATCAACTATGATTAATCTACTGTATTATGGGACTAAATCTATAATTTTTCCTTAAAGCCAAATAAATATATATCTTTAATTCAACTCATGCATGTATTTAAACCCTGTCATTTAAAACTCAATTCTGATTTTATTGTAGAATTTTAAAATACAATTTTCTTATAAAAATTTCAGAGTTTTAGTTTGTAATCTGGCAGGTAATATGAAACAAATCAAGCTTAAATACAATTTCAGCATCTGGCAGGTGTGTTTTTCTCTAAACCAAGAAATTAATACTTGTCCGTGTCCTGACACTTCTGCGATATACTCGCTAACAATTCAGCTCTAGTTCAGAGTAAAAATGAAGCTTGCTTCAGCAAAGCCAATTCAAAGTTTTAAAGTTAGATCATTTGAACTAAATCTCATTGAGCAAAATAAAGGATTTCACCATCGAAGCATCTTTTTTTTTTTTTTTTTTTTCCCCTCTGAAACTCTTCTGCTCAAAGGAGAGGAAAGGAAAATAATAGGCTGCTGTAAATGAGACTCATCATTACTTTTTGCCCATCTCCGGTAACCTGCTCCCTATTCTCATGCTGTTTAAAGGAATGCTGCTATGGCTGATTAGGAAATATATTTTAACCTCATCTCTGCCAGAGCCCATTTGTAGATTTTTTTTTTTCTCCTACAGCAATGAGTTTAGTATTTTTATTCTAGAATTTAGAAATAGGAAAAATATCACTGACAAATTAGTACTCCCTCCCTACTACATAATAATTCATCTTCCAATGCTTTTTCCATTTATGTTTTAGCACTTTAGACAGATGAGGATTGCCCAGTTCCCATGACAAGTTAAGCCAGAGACCAAGAGAGACTTCATCTTAAATAATTAAGCATAATTTCTCATCTACTGAATTTGATTCCCTGGAATTTAAACTACTGTTATGCCTTATGAATACCTTTTGTATTTAAATCAAGGAATTTACAAAAACTACAACAAAAAATGCTTTGTACATAATTTATACAGGAAAGTACCTTCTATCATTTTATTAGATGCATTCTGATGTCTAAACAACCCCAGATTTGTTATTGTTTCTTTCAGATGGCCAACCAAAACTCTGCTGCCTGGCTCTGATCTGCCAGCATATGCAGTGTGCCTCCCAGCTCACTTTACTACCTCTGCAGCCCCCCCTCGGATTTTTTTGGGGGGCAATATTGGGTCCTATAATGGCCCTGCAGTTGATCATACAGTGGGGATGTGGGTCAGCTCTTGTTGAGGCGAGGGGCCAGTGCCTGAGAGAGGAGAGATCACGCTGTGCAATAGTGCTAGCTCGCAGTGTGCAGACCCAGCCTGTCTTTCATGTGCTGCATCACCCATTAAACTGAAAATGTCAGGCACCTTAATTTATTTGGATTGCAGCAATATGTAGGCACTCTACCAGGGGATCAGTGTCTCTGTTGTGCTAAACCATGTACAGGTAAGTACTATAAAAGGCATTTCTTCCACAGTGAGCCTAAGAGCTCCGTTTAGCACACACTTATTAGGTTTAAGACTTGCCTTCCAGTGGGATTTCTCACCAGGCTAAGCTTAATGGTGTGGCCAAGTATCTGAATGACCAAGAACTAAAAATGCATTTGCAATTTCCATAAATGTAAAGTATAGCATTTATGAAAGATAACTAAGCAGACCTTGGATAACATCACATAATGTTTGCATGCCCCCATCCTTATTGTTTAAAAATTTACCTTTCTCCTGTTCTTGTCCTTGCAGTTATGTCTGAATTCCCCCTGATGTTACACTGGTGGCTGGCATTAGGTATAAATATATTCTTTAAAGTTTAAATCACTAGACTCTGTGTAGAAAATTTGTATTTACAGTATGAATTGTTTTTATTAAATGTCTGTTGTCTCACTGATTTGAGACTTGTCAATATTTAAAGAAGAAATATATGGTTTTTATTTATACTTTTAATGACACAAGCACTTTGCCTTGCCTTAAAAAATCTTCAGTTTTAAGACCAGGATGTACGCAGCTTATGTTAATCTTGCTAGCAAACAGCAGATATGCTCACATTCTTGAAATAAACCATGATTAAGTCCTGACTAATCAAACTATCTCGCTTAATTCAGGTATCAAAAAGACAGTCGTCCAAGCTAGTCTTCCTTGGTGCCCTTTATAATCAATGGAAATAAACAGGCATCTTCAGATGCAATTTTTATAATAACTATGCACCATTACTTACAACAGATGAGATAAATCCCAGTCATCACATTTCTTTCGAGTGAATGGCAAACCTACATTTCTAAATGCCTAATTTTCTGTAAAATCGAAAGCGTTGCTTTGTAGTAGAATATATTATCTTGAAAAATAGTTAAGGGAAAAGGACTGGCTTCTGTTCTTCTTTCTTATATGATGGATAACAAGGATCGACAGTTGCAGTAAATTCCTAAATGATGGGGACAGGCAAATAAATTCCCTAACCTGCAACTGGTCTTGCATCAGCAGCTGCTGTGGCTGCTGTCTTTGTAGGTGGTTAAAGCCTTGGGTAAAATGTTAAAGCAGACAGGCCATTTTTTTAAAAAATTTGAAGCTAAAACCAATGTCTGTTTAGTTTTATCATAACATTTGCATTCCACTATAAAATTAATGTAAAACAGTAACATATTTTCTTTCAGGATCTGGAGTAGTTTCAATGATTTGTGGAGGACAGATTTTGGCATACTACTTGTACAAAGACAACTTCATTTACCCAATTCTAGATGACTTTTGAAAAGGAAAATTAGAACTTGCCTTTATATTTATGAGAATTCTACGGTTTCATTAACAACATAATTAAAATGAAGTTAGCAACGGTCTAATTGTAAGGCTAATATTTAGCTTACCAGACCTATTGTATCTTACATTTGCTTGCAATGTCAACACTTTTAGCTGTTGTATGCAATCACTTTTAGCTTTTGTATGTACATTTTCCATTAAGCAAATAATTAGATATGCTGTCTTTTTTAAAAAAACAAATAAACAATAAGAAAAGTTAGAGCAATGACGCAACACTTGCAAAATCCTGCAAGGAAAAGGAAAAAACAGATTTGAAAGTAGCATTTTCAGATTCCTTTTTATCTGTTGTATTTTATATGCTCTGACTCTAATTTAGGCTGGAGTATGACCTCTCACAAGTGCTGCAAAACTTTAAAGTCACCCTAATCTGGCATAAATCAGTGCAGGTTTAAAGCAGTCTTTACTGGCAAACCCCTGGCAAAGAAGAGTCCATGAACAGCACATAGCTTTGCATCTCTTCCCATCTTAAAGCTAGAAGCTGCCCAGGACAACAGCAGGCAGACATACAATCCCCATGTTTGGTTGACTCCCTTGCTTCCAGGGATGCTACAGTTAAATGTTTTCTACAGCAGCTTCAGGCTATTCTCTCTTTCACTAATGATCCATCCATGGTCTGGCTGTGCTGGAATTAGGAAAGGCAAATGCTACTGACAGTCACTTTTTTGCATATGCCTTTCAGCCCCAGCTGCATGTGGCCAATGCCAAAGTGCGAGTCTATGAGTAGCAGTAATTAAAAAACAACAAACCAACCACAGTAGTGGCTTAAAATAACTCTTTATCTCTTTAAACATACTAAAGTTGTAACAGGAAAATTGCTAGAGGGCAACTTCATCTTAAATACAATACTAGTAATTGGATTTCAACTGCAGTTTGCTTAGAAGAGCAAGACTGGATTGTTTGCAGGGGAGCACTAACTGTTGCATTTGCCTTAATCTTACTCAACAGATAATGCCCCTGAAGAACCTGTCCCCTGTTGATCTAATCAAATATCTTAACATTTATTGCATGTTTTACAAGTTTCAATTAAGTTTCAATACTGAGGGTACATACACAGTGAGAAGAGTGTTTCAGAAGATTCCCAAAAGAATAAGTTTGTCTCTCATGAATGACAGATATCTAAGAAATTTTAGAGACAAACCAGGTATGTAAATCCATAGCATTGAAAAGATTTAGATTTTACAATTTGTTCAGCACTGCATACTGAAGTCAGCAGGGAGAATTCCAGAGAGTGAATTAACTGAGCAGCAGTGATCACTGGTCTGAACCATAGACTGTTTTTAGTTTGATGGATTTGTATCTCCATAAATATTAGCGTGCAGATAACGGACTGGTATAATGTGTTTGAAAAATGTTCGCACATTTCTTCCAGATTTGTTTAAATTCAGAACTATAAAAACTGATGGGAAGGAAGTACTGTGTAATGTAGATTCTTAACCTCTGCCCTCATCCTCGCACACTTTGTGTGTGTAGGTAGTCTGCCATGTGGCAGAACATGAGTGGATTAGATATAAAGTTAATCCATGGGTGGAACAAGTCTCTATTTTTAACCTGACACGATTTTCCTCCATGTGTTTCAGCCCAGATGCAGCTTGTAGTAGCTCTGTTGCCCAGTCTTGACATTTTTAACTTCTGTTTTCTATTTAAAAACTTAAATCACCAGCAAGAGATACCTTTAGACTAACATGAAAAGTGTTTTAGTCCCAGGATTTCTACAAAGCATGTACAACTAGGCCAGTGCTAGAAAACCAATCACAGCAAGAACTCTGTTGAGGATTAAAAGCCTTAGCCCAGCTATTAAAGAGTCATTAGCTTTTTGCATTACTTAAAGATAGGGAATGATAATTTCAGCATTATTTATTTATTTTATTATGTTACTTAGCCATGATAAATATTACATACAACGTTTAAAGTATAGGCAAAGTTCATATCATACAAATACCTTTTCATCATGTAAACAATATGAGCTATATCTGTGTGGGCATTACCTGGCTAGAAGCCTTCAGAGGTTGTACCTCATACTATGGGATTTCTATTGGATACACCAAAACAGTACTTTTGATTATAACAAAGCTGGCTATTTCTGGAAAAATAAAGAATTGATCCACCTGAGCAATTGGCATGTGACTACAGGATAAAAGTCAAGACAGGTGGGAAAGAAGAGCTGCTGGAGGAAAAGAAGGGCACTGTGTATGTTTCCCAACAGACCTGCCAAAGACTACGAGAAATGACCACTACAGAAAGTAGAAGGAAAACAGCAACTGGGACCTGTGTTTGGGAAAAGGCACAATGAAAGCAAGAAATGAGAAAATAAAACAGACAGGATCAGTGAAAGAAGAAAAAAATCTGCAGATTGAACTTGTAGGACTGGAGTCTCGCAACGTGAGACTTGTATGCCATTTGTTTGGTGCAATCTATTTTTCTGCTCGTGTATACATGACTCCAGGAAAGGTGGTCCTCACATCCTGACTATAATCTGTGATGTTATGCCTGCAGCTCCTGCCCCAGGATTTTCACAATCCTTTGCTCTCTGACTCAGCCAGGCCACAGGAATAATGTCTAATTTAGTTGGTGTGGGCTTGGCGTTATGTAACCCCTTGTGATACAGTTTTGCAGTCATGAGTTTGCACAGGTATCAGTGGGGCTGTAGACAGTCTAGAAAGCATTACAAGAACATGGAGACTTTATCCACTTCCAGGCAGAGTTTGCAGGGAAGAAGGTTAGAAGTTGCAAACATTAGGTACAGAAATCAATGGAATGGTACACAAATGACATACCTTAATAATAGCATACTTACAGTAATTTTAAGATTTTTTTTCAGAGGCAAGAAACTCTTTTCATCATATCCCACCACCTACTGAGAGAGATTATAGTTCTCCTCAATTCATCTCTCTCTCTAAATGGCTCTGCATTCATTCTTGTTCCAAATGGTGAAGTGTCTTACTTTTAACAAAGCATATGAGTGAAATGAATTACTTTTTAGACTCTAAACTTGTATTCCTATGCTAATAGCACTGCCTTCAATGTAATATCAAAGTGTAAACCAATTGAAAAAGTTGTTATGGGACCAACAAACTAACTCAAACATGTAAAAACAGCCAACATAATGATATTCAGTTGGTATTTTCATAAAAATACAGATTTAAATGCTTATAATTTCCTAGTGAAGTAAAGACCTAGTTATTCAAACTAAGCCTGTCATTTTTCCACCTCTGTAAATTGCTTGATCAACACTTCCAAATCTTTTGTTATCCAAATGTAAAGTAAAAAAGCAAGCAAAACAAAACCCTACAGTACTCATTATTTCTGTATTACTAAAAATACCAACCACTGCTGCACCAATAAATACAGAAAACACAATATGAATAATACTAGATCACCAGCAATGGGTAGATGAGTCACCTGACTGCAGTCTCCAATGATGGATATTCATGCACAGGATTCCTGTGGCCCACAGTCTCTTGACTAGAAATACCCACCGTCACCGAGTGAGATCTGTTAAACAGAGAAAAGATGTGAAAGCCTTACACATTCTTCATTCCATCATCTGGTTTCTGTGTTGTCACACCATAAAGTTAGACCCTTGTTCATCTCCACAGGTATTTAAAGCTTTATATAAATATTTTGTATTTTCCAAATGTGACTTACTGAGAATATTTATTTCTTGGCTTAAGATCCTGTGTAATGATCCATCTGCTCAGTAATGGCTAATACTCTAATCTCTCCTTTTTGTGAGCTAATCGCAGCCCCAGACAGCATGCACTCTCTCATTAGACGTCAGGGAGGATAAAGGTCTTAGGAATGGTTATAAAATTTGATGATGTAATTAAAACCTTTTATTATGGCTTTAAACCTTTTAGTGTGAGGCTATGATTTTAAGACGCAGACTGGTGTCCCAACCTCTCTTTTACTCAGGGAGAATGATATGGGTCCCTTTAGAGTGGTGAATCCCTCTTCAGACACACCAGGATAATTACGCCTGTGTTGCAGGTCACGCACGGTCTGTGATGGACTTACACCCTACCCCGTCCATTCTCCAGTTCAGGGGATCAAATTAATACCTTACAGTGCTCTCCCAGTTCACACACTCAGGTTTCCTCTGCAAATAAGGGTAAAAGAAGAGAAAGATGTGTGTTTGGATGTCATCCTGATGAGCAGTTGTAGCATGGCAGTGGCTACAGAGATCTAGGAAGTGACAGCAGCAACTATGGACAACCAAAATCTGAGGAAAGGCCTTGGCCTCAGACTTTTAAGGTTGCCTACCCCTAGAAAACGGTCGCAATCGAATCCAAAGATGGTGGTTGAAACTGAAACCTGTAAGAAATATGCAAAGGTACTTTCATTCTCCTGCTGTCATTGTCCCAAATCAAAGGCAGTCACAGCCTGGACATTACTGTTCCTATTTTGCAATGAAAATTAATCCTAATGTAAGATTATTTGCTGTGGATTTGCAAAGTGATTTGTAAATGAAGGGTACACTCCTGCTTACAACAGCAAAGATCCCATCACCTCTATTGGAGCAATACTCTATCAAAGCACCACTTATATGTACCTAGACCTTCTCTCAGAGCGATCTCGTCACCAGATTTTCAGCAGCAAAAAGACAAGTGTTTAAATAAAGTGTGGGTGATGGCAAAATGCTCAAACACATTAAGAATTGTCAATTTCCTAGCAGTCTTCAGACACCTTTGCACTGAAATTACATCTACACCAGTAGCTTTCAAAATACACTGAAAAGGTGCTTCAATTCACTTCATAAACCTTGATGAGAGTCCACACGAAGATGTACCTTTAAAAAGGACAAAAAAGATCATTATCTTTGATATCTTGTATGGTACTAACCGTGAAAAATTGTAGATATTAGTTAAATTACATGGGCAAATTCAACAGTAAATCATATATATACAAATCTGAATTTAGTATTTAAAATTAAGCTGAAGAGGATGTTTCAAGAATGTAGCTGCTTCAGTACCCAGGAACAATGAAAGAGAACTTGCAGGATATGAACCAACTTACCTGGCTGGGAGCAACCTTCCTCTCTAATGGGAGATGCGCTGGTAAATAGATCCTGGCAGAATTTTTCAGTAAATCATTTATACACAAAAGAATAATTTAAAGACAGCCAAAACCAGCTGTGAACATAGCTAATTCAGTCTTGCTTGAAAAAGAAAACAAGTAGAGTGCCAACGCCTGTTCATTTCAGTCCCATTAGACCACAGTTATTCAGGTTATTCACACGGGTACGAACAAGACGAGAATGAGAGGGCTGTAATGACAGCAGATACCTTCAGACCTAAAGCAGTAAACTCTCCAGATCTAATTCATCAGTTAATTGTTTTGTGTGCCATATTTTCCAGCAGCATTTTAAGTGTGCAACCCTTGCTTTAGAAATAAGTTTTATTTCCTAAACATTGAAACATTTGAAGAAAAACACAAATTGCAATTGAAAAGCAACTACCGTTTTCCATTGTCAGGAAATGAAACAACATCAGGTCTTCAGGTTTTGAGCAAATAAAATCAGTTTTAATTAAAACCAAAGTTGCATTAAAGTAAAATCTGCTTAGACCAGAAGGTATTTTTATTGAAAAAAAAAAAAAAATTCCCAAATGATATTTCATACCTTATTTGTTGTATGTATTTTTAGAACGTGTTATGTATCACTAGAAAACATTTGCAGACGGTTCCAGTTGCCGAGGTAACTATGTTATTTTAATGATCAGCGGATAGTGTCATTATGTAAAACATTATGTTAATTTCAAACACGGAAAATTGATGTCTTGCTGTTACCTTGAAGCTGCACTTTTCTTTTTTCCCCACAAAGTGCCTTTTTTTTCATGAAAACTAAAGGTATGGCTAAGTGCTCGAGTATCTTTTTCATACTGATTCTAATTGGCTATGGAGGCAAATAAGGCAGAAATGACACCTGACAACTGACAGCAAATGAACAAATTTCAAACCACCATAGTTTGTACAGAAATAGTATAGGAACAATTGTTACACATATTCTTAACTAATACACATGGACAGTTGGTGGGAATTTTAGGAAGGCACATATCTTGCTGTAATTTCACTTTAAAATTTGAAATATACTATTGCTTAGTTAAGGAAAACAAATAATAAACCATATGTAAGTATTGTTTAAAATTAAGTATGAGTAATTATTGTTCATGATACACACCAGCTGATGATAAGATTAAAAAGATGACATTTAACTTTTGCTATTTTTACTAGATTATATGTCTACTAGATTCTACAAGCAGTACAAATGCCGTGCATTTACAATTTTATTACAATCACAACCACTCTTTCTGAGGCTGCAGTGAGAAACTTACTGATTGATATTAGTAGTTCATGGTGTGCTTCTGTTCTCAACCCTGCTTTTTCCATTTAAAAAACCCCCAAATCTGTACATTTCAAAATTATCAAAACTAAGTCTCGCATGAATTCTCAGGTTCATAATGGCAACTGCTGCTATAGAGACCAGCCTCACAAATGCAAATTGTCTCAGGCTACCAAATGCAACTCAGTTTTGTCACCAGAATCTTCTTTTGCCTCTTCTCTGGAGTTCTGCCTACAGATTGTGTTAAATTATGAACACTTAATTCTCTAGGTGGAACTAGATGCTTTTATGTAGCAGAACACGTTATGCTCCAGACATCTGATAGCTCCTATATTCTCCTGACACTTCATCGTAATGACCTGATCCATTTTAGAGTCAGTGAACTCTTCTGACAGTACTCAAAGTGCATTTTGATGGAGACTGTATTTATATGGACTGTATCTCTTCACGCCATGGAGCTTATTTGAATCCTTTCCCAAGGATTTCCTCTGCAGGCAAAGCTCTGACTTCAAAAGGCAGTAGCTCTTTCTCAAATTCTTCAGCCATAATTACACCTATTACACTGGTCTTCTTCTATTTCATCCTACCCCGACTTTTCTGACATGCTGAGGTTTGCAGATTTGTATAAACCCCAAGGAAGATGGCAAGTTGAAAATGTAGGAATGTGAAAAAATAGAATTGTACTAAATCAATTAGACACTGTAAAAAGAACATACGATGATACAGCTGGGAATAAGCCATCTATTAACTAACAGGATTAGCAATTAATTTCCCCTTTCCAACAGCTTATGCCTCATTTGGTCATTATGTGCGATGAAATACCTTATTCTTAAAAGCTTTGATTTCATCCTTAGCATGGTGAAAATAGTGGGCTGAATTTTCAGTCCTTGGAATGATTTAAAGCTTTCCGATGGGCAGCTTTCTGCTAGAAAATACTGATTCCACAAAATCTAAAAGTTTCAAGGAAAAGTATTCTTTCTGTTGAAATTTTTTGACAGAATATAATCAAAACACGTTATCCTGTTGACTACTGAATTACAACAGAATATGCTGTTAAAAAAAATTAAGTCAAACAATGGAATAAAGCGAAGTGATACTGAAACAGCATTTTATTTCAGACATTTTGGTAGGTTCATTTAGAAATTGTAAAACAGACTTTTCAGAATTTTTGTTTCATGGAAAGTTTAAATTATTGCAGGGGAAAAAAGAAAAAAATGAATATGTCAGATCAATTTTTAGTCTAGTAAGATGATTCATATGTTTTTTGGGAACAATCATTTTGAATTATAACAGAGTTGTTAGATCACAGCTACATAATTTTTTAAATCTCTTTTTCAAACAAATTTGTTATATGAATAAATACAAGCATAAAATCAGTAAGTAAATATTAGTTATTAAATGCTAGCAAGAAATAACACATTTTAAGAACAAATATGAAAAGGGGAATCCCTAAGTACAAAAAGAAGCCATGTTAAACCTGCTAGAGGTGAAACAATCCACAGATGGAGCAGAGCTGTAAAGGGTGTAGGGAGCAGCATAAAGAGCATGAGAACAAGTTAGCAAGTCAAGGGCACATATTTTGGAGCTCTAGTTGACATGAGTTGAGAAATATAAGTAGGATAGAAAGAATTTATAGAGAGTAAAATAGTGACATGAATGAAAACAAGTTCGAGGATATGGGATACAAAGCCATATGCAGAATGGGCAAAATTTACTTTAAATAGCACTATTAGTCACTACAAAAAAACCCAAATCTATTTTAACTATCTACATAATCTCCTGTATGTTTTCAGATTCTCTGTATTCTGTCTGATTCATCACCAAACCTAAACACACTTTTCTCTCAAGTCTGATGCTGTCAAGAATGTGCAGACAGAAGGGATTAGAGACTACAGCAAACCACAGAGTTAAAAATCTTACTGTCAATGGAGATTTCCAATGAATTCTTTGTAGAAAAACTGAAACACAATTTACAGTATCCAACTTATTTCAAAAGGGTACAGTGACTGAATAGTAACGGGTACAGCGGCTGAATAGTAACCTGCAGGTACAACCTTCTAATGTACATCAAATATTTAAGTTGTATCTTTGTGTTACTACTTACTTCCAAGCTATCCACAGTTCCCAAATACTTCTGCGTGAACTAGAAACATTTCATGTACTGTGACTTCTCTTTGTTTCTACTTCCAGTAATTTGAACATTATCAACACAAGGAACTGCTTCATTAGAGTAAGTCATTATTATAAATCAAGCATTCTGAATCAGAAAATACAGAACATATTTTGTTTGCAACCTTCCCTCATACAAGTTAACGTGTGCATTATGATTGTCTTTCAATTAGTGCATATGACTTTTTCAAGAGTCATGCCTGGTTGTTAAGTGTTCAGGGTGGATGCACAAACAGGGGATTAAAAGGCTGAAAAATACTCTCCATTTGGAGTGCACTACATATGAAGTAATTCATATTCATAGATTTGAAAACCTGGAGTTACCGTTCTGATCATCTGCTTTGTGACCACCTACACCGATCTCCAGAGTAACAAAGACCATTGAGTTTTCTCCATAACCCCAATCAAACAGATGTAAAGCTTATTTATTTGTGCTTTATATGAGGAAGTAATCTATTGTAGAGCTAAAATTTCAAGAGATTCAAGATCCAGTAGTGCTTTATATAAATCATTTCAGTGTTCCCATACCCTTACAGTAAGTAACACAAAAGTTGTTTCATGGTTCCCAGCCTGGAGTTGCCTAGCTTCTGCTTCACTCCTTTGGTTCTTCTTATGTCTTTGGTAGATTAAAGAGTTCTCTGCTATGACAAATATTCTGGTGTAGGTGCCTACACACCACAAACAAATCCCTTCTTCCCCAGTCCTCCGCTGAGCGGAATGGGGTGAAGATGTCAGTTTCCTACGGCGAGGAGGGGTGTCCAGACCTGCAATTGTTAACTTTTGCTCTTCATTCAACTCTTCCCAACCAAGTAGCCTTAGAAAGAGCAAACAGGCTCCGTGCAGGTCTCAGCCGCACCATGCGCAGGGATGGGACCATCTTCCTACTCCTGCAGGGAGCTCCCACCCTCACACCTCCCG
>NW_010303854.1:0-11653 GCF_000700745.2 Antrostomus carolinensis
ACACACACACACAGTGGGATGCCCTGTCTCAGCTCAGGGCTGGAAGATTCTTACAATGCTTTAACTTGCTTTTCTTCAGACCCTGGGAGACATTTACAAGCCTCTTTTCCTTTCACATCAGTGTCAGGTGGCTGGAACTGGAGGCTTTGCTATCAGCTTCTTGCTGAGCTTGTGTTCTGTCCGAGATGGGTTTGTGTGACAGTACTGTCTTTCTCTACCCTTCCCTTCCCCACTCTCCTCCAGTTCATAGTGGAGTGTCATGGGAACACCCTCCTGCCCCAGTTCCTTGGCATGTACCGGCTCACCGTGGATGGAGTGGAAACCTACATGGTGGTTACCAGAAATGTATTTAGTCACAGGCTGACTGTGCACAGGAAATATGACCTGAAGGTGAGTGTTTGGAGGATGGTCATGGAGCTGAGAGCTCCTTTTCCAGGAGGGTGGGAGTTGGTCTTCGTCACACCTACTTGACGAGGTCCTGGGCTTTTTTTTTTTTGTTCAGGGGATTAAGTTTTGGGGGCTCTGGGTGGGGCTTCACTTGAGGGTCAAATGTCATTCCCCCATCCCAAGTGACCTAAACTACACCAGGGAAATCTGTAAGTCATGAAAAAGGGCTTGAGCACTGATTTTAAAAATACCTTCATTATGTTTCTACATGGAGGAATTAAATGTTGTAATTGAATTCTTTGGGAATGTGGCACATAGTGCAGCAATGCTCTTTTCTTTATTCTTTTATCAGGGCTCAACAGTATCCAGGGAAGCAAGTGATAAAGAGAAGGTATGGACAGTTCCTGACCAGCCTTTCCTTCCTCCTGGTTGTTGGAAGCAGATGGGATCCAACTGACCTCCCTTTTCCAACGGGGTATTGAGCAGAGGATGTTCAAAGGGCCCCGAGTGATAACCTGTTTCTGCCCCACCTTTCAGGCTGTGCCCAGTAACTGCTGAGGAAGAAATGGTGCAGATTTGGTGCTGCCCAGCCCTCCTCTGTTATGTTGACACTACCAGGAGTAGGGGGAACTTCTTGGGAGACAATCCCACAAGTACCAAAGCCCACATTTGTGCAATGGTGTCTTTATGGACGGATTTCTTCATAGCACTGCCTGTGTACAAAACTGAGTCAGGTCAGCAGTGAGCTTTTGCAACAGATGCTTTTATAAACCAGACCAGCTCCTCTCAGATTCTTGACATATCTCAGTAAGTTTGTAAGTTTGGTTTCTGGTGCCATTAGGGGAACATCTGACTAAGAATCCTGCCCTGCAAAACTGTCTGTGATGCTGCCATGAAAAGACCTGTTGAAATCAAAGCAGTAACTCGTGGTCCTACATGTTTTGCATATGCACATGGGATTTTCAGGTTTGGGACCACAGAATAAGTCTACTCCAGCCTGCCCTAAAAGTAGATGTTTGGCATGAGCCAAGGAATTCCCATTTACTCCAAACACTCTGGCGTCAGGGCACAGCTTCATCCTGCCCCTGTCCCTGGCTTGCTGGCTGTTTACTCTCCAGCTTTTTCTGCTTAAGCAGTTTGTCTCAGACCATTCATATTAGATCTATATAAAGCCACCACACACTCACATGTCATTCTAAGAACAAAATAATTTAATTCCCAGTTGCACAAAGGGATTGTATGTTCTTCCATATCCCTGAGAAATCCTCAGGGCCTGCTGCAAATAGATTTCTCAAAAAGCAGAAGCAGTGGTTTTAATTTCTTCCTCAAGTCTACAGGGAGAGAAGCTCTTATTTTTTTTTTTCCCCCAAGCTTTCACCCCTTCCCTTCCAATCAGAAGCCAACAAAATGCATTTCTTTTCTATTCTGGGAGCTGGTTGGACCATCTCTGGCTGGAGCCCAGCTATCAAGCTTTCAGCCTGCAGCACATCTTCCCGACAGTCTTTAAAGTTGAGTTTCTCTCTGTGTCTCCTTCCATTTCCCCCAAGGTACAACTCAGCACATGGATTCATTGACAAATATTGTGCTCTGCCTGGTGCCATTTTCAGATTTAGTGGACAGGATGAGCCACTTCACTTTATAAACAGGCAAAAGATCCTGGTGCAGACCCACACTCGATCCGAGTCTCTGTGCTAATGGATCAGCGTACCAGCCTTTCCCCGAGATGTAGAGGTTTGGAGAATTTCACACAGGCTTTTTGTTGCAGGCCAAGGATCTACCAACATTCAAGGACAACGACTTCTTGAATGAAGGTCAGAAGCTGCACGTTGGAGAAGAGAGTAAAAAGAACTTCCTTGAAAAGCTGAAGCGGGACGTGGAGGTAGAGTTTCCTGGGGGACAGCTTTTCCTGTGGCCTCTGAAAAGCAAATACAGTCAGGGTCATGCTGATGGCAGGGGGCATATGAGATCGTCGTAGATTCTCTGGAGTCTAATAAGGGTTTAGCTCTCACTACAGCCCTTTCTTGAGGAGATAGTGGCAGGGTGAGACTGAGGATTTCTCATCCCATGTGGATGGTGTTCTCACTCATTTCTTTCTCCCAGTTTTTAGCTCAGCTGAAGATTATGGACTACAGCTTGTTGGTTGGCATCCATGATGTTGACCGAGCAGAGCAGGAAGAGATGGAGGTGGAGGATCGGGCAGAGGATGAGGAGTGTGAGAACGATGGTCTCGGAGGCAACCCTATCTCCTCCTATGGCACACCCCCCGACAGCCCCGGCAACCTCCTCAACTACCCTCGCTTCTTTGGGCCTGGCGAGTTCGATCCTTCTGTCGACGTCTACGCCATGAAAAGCCACGAAAGTGAGTATCATGGAATAGTGCTCTGAAGAAAGTCTGGAGGCCAGAGGAGGTGTCCTGTGGTCTGTCTGGGCTAAATGGACTGGGAGGACTGTCCACAGCAAGAGAGACATCCTGCTGAGTGTCTCTCCTTTGCTGTTACTGTGGGTGGTGTGAGTTGGAATGGGTAGAAGTGATGCTTGGAGGGTAGTGGTGTGTCCAGAGAGTGTGTGAGCCTCTGGTGTGCTGTTTCCCATCGTTCTTCTCTGCCCTTCTGCAGCCTCCAGCTGCCTTGCTTTCTCTGCCAGTTGCATCAAAACAGATCTGCTGTATATTTCTTAAGGAGGGCGGTAGAGCTGGGCTTTGCTCACAGCTCAGGGTGTGCTAGCAACTCTCTTGCCTTGCTAGGTGCCCCCAAGAAGGAAGTATACTTCATGGCCATTATAGACATTCTTACGCCATATGATGCGAAGAAGAAAGCTGCACATGCTGCCAAAACAGTGAAACATGGGGTAAGCAGCCTGCCACCCGCAGGCAGGATGGGCTTTGGGGCTTCTGCTTTGCCTGCATGCCTAGGTGTGATGTCTCCTGACACTGCTTTTTCTACCAGTGTAGAAATTCTCCAGTGATTCTGTGCCCGAGAACAGCTCTTCCTTCACTTACTGTCTCTTCAGACTGTCTTGGAAAGGCTTTCCTTCCCTCTGGTTGATTGGAGATGCATTTATGTCCCAGTTTGGGAGGTGCTCAATTTCCCTGGTGTGGCATCAACAGCCTCACAGACCAGGAATGAACTGGCTGCAGGGAGACTTACTACCCTGCCCCCTTCCTGGGGCCAGCCTTGTTCCCTGGCAGCAATCCTGAACTTCCCAAAAGGGCTTGAAAAAAGCCCAGGTTAGCAGGACATGGAGTTTTTCATGCTTCTTCACATCTCCTCTAAACCATGAGGGAACAATTCCAGTGCTTTGTCTCAGTGGTCTGCAGAAGATCCAGCTGGAGCTGAAATTGGTTCTCTTGGTGTTCTCTCTAGACCGCTCCGGATGTTCTTCTTTCCTAGAATTTGTGTCTTTCCCAGAAGAGACAAGCTGTGCTGGCATGATCACTCCCTGCTGTCCTCCCTCCTTTGCAGTGCTGCAGGGTCTGCCTTTCAAGGAGGGTTTTGTGACATGTCTCTCCTCTCTGCCTTGCAGGCTGGGGCAGAGATCTCCACCGTGAACCCAGAGCAGTACTCTAAACGCTTCAATGAATTTATCTCCAATATCCTGACATAGTCATCTTCAGCCTTCAGCGAGAAATGAAGAGAAGAGGGGCTACTTCCAAACAGAGAACGCAGCCTGTGACACTAAAACAGACACTGTAGCAGCATGTGGGGTGTGCGTGTGTGTGTGTGTGTGTGTGTGTGTGTGCAAGAGTGAGTGTGTGACACTGCGTGACTTAAAGAGAAAACGAATTCTAGGTGCACCCTCTTAACAGTCCACTTGACCCAGGTGGAAAAGTGGGTTTTTATGTTACAGAAGTGCCCAGACATAGATTTGAGGGCTTTTTAAAACAAGAAAAGTGCATTGTTTCAGCACTGCTCTTTCTAATGACATTTTCTTCTCTCTCGATCAAGAGAATCCCATAGGGATATGATATGTGGCACTGTACAAAAAGGGTCGCTCTAGATCACGTTCAGTGGGAGTGAAGCAGTGCCTGATTCCACAAACTACTACTATTTGGTTTTTAATTTTATTTTATTTTTTTTATTGGACTGTCTTTACCAGAAAGACATACAAGCCCTTTTATTTCCCTCTTGGTAGGAATTGGAAGGAAAATAGTTCACCATTTCATGGATGGAAAATATTACTCTGATAAGGAGGAGTCGCTGAACTTTAGGTAAATTCAGACTGGGACACTTTATTTTTATTTCTTTTTTTTTTTTTGGTTAATTTAAGTAACAAAAACTTTTTTTGTAACTGCACTTGATTTACAAGAAAGACGAGGGAAATGAACATCTACCAAAGATGATTGCTTAAAAAGGTGTAATTCCTAGAACCTAAAAGAAAAAAAACCCAGTGTGAGAAGTAGTAGAAGCATTGAACAACCTCAGATAATAACATGCTCGGACCCATCGTGCTTTAAATTGGCCAGCTATGAAGATTTCATCAAAGAAAAAGGTATTTTGTACCTGTAGATATGGGGTAATATTTGACTATCTGGAACGTTTCACCTCGGTCAGGAGTTGCCGTGTCTCTTTAGATTACAGCTTCACATCGCAGTTCTGCCAGTGTTAATCTAGCTAATGTTCAGTCTTCCTTACTCGCCCGATCTGCAACAGGTACTTGAATTTGTTTCCTGACAGAGGTTCTTTTTTGGTTAGTTGGTTTATTTTTTTTTTTTTTTCAAATGGCAATTGTGACTTGCACACGAAGAAATTGGACTCGTTACCAGTGGGGAGTGCTGGAGCTGTGACTGTGGAGCAAGTTCCACTGCTCAAGAGGACTCGGGACTTGAGCTGTGATTGCTTTTTTGCTCCGTACCCTTCTCTAGAGCGACAGTCAAGGAGTGGAAATGTTTGAACACTTGCGCCAGATTATTTCTCTCCCCCTCCTTTGCCCCCCCCCCTCAAAAAACAAGGAATTGGAACTGATTTGCGTGACTGAATAACGTCCTGTTTTGTCTCCAGAACGCTTGTAATATTTTTCACAGCCAAAAGCTTGTCAGACTTGCTTTGGGTTCTGTTAGCTCTGCTGCACAACAGTTACAGATCTTTTGGTTCCTTTTTTTGTTGTTGTTTTTCTTTTTTTTTTATTTTATTTTCTTTTTTCTTTCTAAGCAGGAATTTTAGCGTTTTGAACAAACCTCTTGCAGTTGAAACCATTGTTGCTTATCTGCCTTGAAACTGTTTTCACATATGCCTTTGTTTCGGGAATAAGCTGTTTCGAATGTCTGTCCTGTGCTGTAACGCGTGCTACGGTTTGCTGTGTGGAATTTGGTTCTTTTGAGAGATAACTGGTGCTCATCACATCCTGGTAATTTCCCTAGACTAACTCTAGCTCTGGTCTGGATTCTGAATGTGGGCTTGGGGTTTTTTTGGGGGTTTGTTTGGTTTTTTTTATGTTCATACCCACATTCGTGATGTGAATCCCACAGGTCTCAACTTTGAGGGGGGTTCAAAAGGGGGCTAAAGTTTCAGCCCATAAGAGTGCACTGTAAATAGAGTCTTTAAGAAATCAAAAATTAATATTAGGGGGGGGTCATAATGGGATATGAATCTTTTTATTCATTCATGGGTCATTCCCTTTAACATGGGACAAATTTCTTCTGCCACTGTAGTCCAGTCCCTGTTCTGTGTGATGTGGGGGCTAACACACCATTGTCTGGGAGGCTGAAGAGTCTCATGTCTTAAGGTGTGTAGCTGGAAAAGCCACAAAACAAATGCAGCTATGAGAATACTTTAAAAAGGGAGGACTTAAAGGGTATCATCAGCTTAGTTTTGTGGGCATTATATTGATTGCTTTTCTCTTAAACAGTAAGCACTTAAGTTTACTATCCATTAGAAATTAAATACCAATCACTTTTTATTCCTGACAGTTTTAAAAATCTACATTGAATCTGCAACTTTGGCCTGGTAAGTTTGCCATTCTCCTTTTGGGAAGCTAGCATCTATCTTTTAAAACTATTTATCTTTCAATTGTGTATTTAAAAAAAAAAAAGAGAGAAAAAAAGATGAGAAAAAGGGGGGAGGAAGAGAGAAGGAAATTAGTGAACTGCAGACATCCTGCACTGAGACACTACAAAACAAAACAACCCAAAGAAAGTAGAAGAATGATGCTTGCATAGCTAGGAGCAACAGTCTCATTGACAGAATTCTGTAAACAGGAATGAAATGAAAATGCAGTGAGTTCCTGCAGCAGTCTTTACAGAAGTCATGAAAATAAGGGCTTAAGAGCAGTTAACTCTGTTTTCTTATTCCACTCCAAACAAACTCCTGCTAGAATTAAATTTGGCTGTCTCTGGCTCAAGTGATATGAAAAGCCCCATAAATTCTATTCACTTTAGCACTTCCCCAATTCTGCCACTTCTGTCAAGTTGCCATACTGTGTGTATTAAAGTAATTAAATGCAATTTTCTCACTTAATGATGTATTACCCAGGTATGTAACTTTGTTTAACATAAGCATTTTGTATATTGTTTACATTTTGAGAGGTAGCATTACGTTAAAAATGCTAATTTTTGTTTCTAGACAGTATTTTTATTACCAGAATAAGAAGTGAAGCTGCAAATATTTGATTTGTTTTTAAAAGGGACTTTTGTTTTTGTTATTTTGTTTTCGTTTGTTGGTTTGTTTTGTTTTTTTTTTTAAATCTTGTTTTAGGTCACTTTTTTAACTCAAGTATTTAAAAAAAAAAAACAACCCAGCCCTTTCAATTCTGGTTTTACAACCGCTTGTGCTAGTTTGTTGTCTGTTTCTGGTGTGAATTTAGTTCTAGTTTGCTGAATGTAGATATTTCTGTCTGTAGCATGTGTACCCTGCGGAACACTTTACACTGAAGTGCATTTGACTGAAAACCACCCTCGGCTGAAAAGAGTTGCAGTAGGTAGGCACATCACTCAGATTCTTTTCAAGAGTGCAGGATTTTACAAGATATTGCAGGGGTAATTCTTTGGTTAACTGGAGTTTCAAACAGAAAAATGTAGTGTGCAGTGTCTCTCTCCAGTGCCCAAAGGCAGGGTGGGTTTGTGTGAGCAGCAAGGAGCCCTATTCCTGCCCGTACTGAGGGTCTCTCTCTTTCAGAACACGGACTTATCCATCAAAATTTAAGAACTAAAAACTGCTTTGAACCCAGAACTTGTATCTTCCCCATTAAGATAGCTCCTACAGCGTAAAGAAGAGTGGGAGAGGGAAGGCAGAGTCACAGGTTGGGTGCTGTTCTGCTCCAATAGTGCAATAAAAAACACTCGAGAACATATTGGGTCACCCTTTCATAGGACCCCTGTGTTCTGGAGGTACCAGGCAGCACCCACCCTTTGTGTCAGCTGTGGTGTCAGCACTCGGAAGAGGGTCTGGAATTTGCTATGTGTAAGAAAAATGTCAGCAGGAGTTCACTTCTCACAGCAAGGAGAGGTGGGATGCTTCCCTCTGGTCCCCTACACACCTTTGATTGACCTGGTTTTAATTAGAAAAGCCATGATCATGAAATTCATCACAGGGAGAACTTCTGGGGTAGTAGGTGACTCCAGATTTCCTGTCTAAATGAGGCTCTACTCCCATATCTGGGAATCCTAGTTTTGAACTGGATTATCATAATCAGCCAGAACAGTAAAACACTTGAGTTTTTGTTCCTTTTCTGGGAGGAAACTCCTGCTTTCCCCTCCAAAACGCTGCCACAGCTACCTTCAGTGGGGACATCACCTCTTAGCCCAGGAAAGGCACCGAGCAAGGTTGTGTTGTAGTTACCGGCCACGTTTGGTAGGGTTGTGTCTTGGCCTCGACGGACAGATGCCTCCCAGTCCTGTGACTACTATGCAGTCTTAATAGCTTTTTACCTTCAAGCTGCACAGAGGTCAAAGTGTTTAACTTCGAGGTGGTACAAAACCTTTCAGAAGTCAGTGTGCGTGTCCTGAACTTGGTTTGCAATGCCGCGTAACCCATCTGAGACAGGTCGTCCTTTAAAACCCCTCCAAACACAAAACAAGCTTTCCTCTCCCCATCTGTGTCTTAATGCCCCATTTCAGGTTTGCCTGTCACCTTCCCCTACTTCTGCAGAGCCATTCTCCAGTATCTGTATTAGCCACTACTGATTTTCCTTGCTCTTGGAAATGAATATCTTGTGTAATAGCGATGGCAAAGCTCGGGGAACCAACTGCTGGTTTTCACCACTCAGAAGTTGTGCTGGTCTTGGTTGAGCTGCACAATGTGAAATGCAGCTGGATTGAGTTGTGTCAAGTGAGTGTATTACACACAGGTCATAAAGGTGGGCAGGGCTAATCAGTGCAACTGAAAAAAATGTGAATAAATTAAGTTTAATCTAAAACTCAATAAAAAAAAAAAATAAAGCATTCTAGGTTTTTTTCACTGCTGTTTTTTAAATAGGAATTTTAAGTCCTCTGTGCTTGTCTGTTTGCTAGGAGCAGTTTGAGACACTGTTACTGTTTTGAAATGCATGCATGTTACAAGATGAGTCTCCAACCAGAGAAAAAAAATAAAATTAAAACTTTGTGTACATCTGTTCCTTACTGCTGTCCTCTTTAAAGCGTTCTAACCATCGACTGTTAACTCCATGAGGTACGTGGTCATTTTAAGTTCTAGATTAACTACAACTGGAAAAGTCTTTTTATACTTGGCTGTAAAATGGGGGGTTTTAAGTAAGAACTGATTTTACCAAGTCCTGGATATGAGAACAAATTAGATTTCATCAGAACAGTTAATAGTGCTGTACTGCCTGAAGGAGATGGTGCTGACTCCCTGGGTGCAGCTGAAGCTCCGTCACTCTGACAGACGGGTGTACTAAGGGAGATTAGTATAGATGGCTCAGAGAGAAGGGTAAGCTCTGCTGCTGTGTAAAACCCAAGCTCCTTCTGATAGCTTTAGAGATGAGAACTTAATCCTAGTGTTCAGACTCAAAGAAAAGGAAAAGTTCACTACAATAGAGAGTTTTATTTAAAAAAAAAAGTTCCAGGCAAACCGGGATGTGAAACGCGTGAGCAGATGCGCTGGGCTAGTCCATGCGAGCTTTCAGGGTCCTGGTGGTGATCTTGTCTTTTTCACTAGAGGGGAAAAGAGAAAACTCTTAGTAAATCCACATTTAATACCTCTGTACAGTGTCCCTTCACTGGGAAGTTGCAGTGTGCAGAGGTAGGTTGTTTGCTAGTGCAGGCAGATCATCTGGACTCAAAGGCGGCCCTAACAACTGAGTAAACCCCCATCCTCCCATCACCTCACCCCAGGGGAGCCCCAGTGAGCAGCAGTGCCTGGGATAGGGCAGGGAAGTGGCACCATGAGCAAAATAAGCTGCTTCAGAAATCAGTCTGATCTCAGAGTCTGGAAGTTAACATCACATCCAGCTGTGGTAAAGAGCATCCTCTTGGCCAGTGCTGCCCATGTGTGAGGAGTCACACTCCTAAATACCGATGGGAACGCAGCCAGGGAACCCCTGTGCAGCAAGAGTCTAACACTAAGATTAATTTCCCCTGGCTCCTGCAGTTCTAGCAACAGCCATGAACTGCAACAGAGAGCAGCCATGAGAAATAAAACACTTAGAATGGACAAAACATTTCTAAGGATACTGCTGGAAGGGAGCAGGATTAGGGATACCCTGGAAATCAATGCCTTTAACACACAGCTTGTTAAATTCTACCTCTGTTCTGTAGGGGAAGAGAGCAGCACTTACATGATGTGTACTACCACACCCATTCCAGATATGGCATCTCTATCCACCGCATTCAACATGGCCTGCGAGATGGTTTCGAAGAGGTGATCGGGTTCCTGAGGAACAGAAGCTCTTTTAGTTGGTGTAAAAATTGAACGTTGAGTCATCAGATCTTGTTTCAAACCCCAAAGTGTCATCCCAGATGCTGCGAGATTTTCCCTGCAAGCTGCTCTAAGCTACAGCCTCTTCCTGAGCTCCTTTGGGAAGTTCCACAGGACAGAGCTTTTCATCCAACCCACATCTCCCAGGTTCTCCAGTTAACAGCAGAAGGCTGCATCCATGAATCAGAGCTGAGCCTGACCACCTCACTCACCATGTTGGGCTCCCAGAGGGACTCGCACATGCCGTACATCTGCTCGGAGCAGGTACCACTGACCACAAAGTCATCGGTTATCATGGGGCAGCCGATCAGGTCTAGGGAGCAGATGAAAGGTTCGTGTGTTACAGGGTCCAGCCCAGCAATGACTGGTTCTGTGTAGTAAGGTCCAAACCTGTGAAGAACAACATGGCATGGAGCAGTCCAACCACCTCAATGCAGTCCCACATCCCACAGAAATAGCCATACAAGGAAAATATCCCACAGATGCTTTTGGGGGGGGGGGGGAGGGACCTTTCAGGTCAACCTAGAAGCAGCCTGCAGTGGTTTAAGCATGGCAAACAGAACAAACTTGTCCTGCTCCAGGATGATTTTAACAATACTCAATATTCTTCTGCAAGGAAGTTGAAAATGACACTGTCAGGAGATTAAAGCCTCCTCCTTTTGCGGAGCCCTCCTCAGCCTGTCAGGAGATTAAAGCCTTCTCCTTTTGCCATACCACACGTAGTTGTTACAAGGAGCCCTCCTCAGCCTCCCACCTCTCCAGAATCACATCAACTCCAGCAACCCCAGCCTTCACTGACACGTAAACAGCAGCTCTGTTGTTTGACAGTTACCGTCTCTCATAGAGCAGATTAGAAACCATGCTCATAAAAGTCTGAGGTTTGATCTGCCTGCCTTCCTTCAGCTCGTAGAGATTCAGCCTGAACTTCAGTCTCTGGGCACTGCAAGAGATGACAATCAGCATTAAAACACGAGCAGGTTCCTTTTTCTTTCACCTTCCCCCAGACCTGGACTGTTCTACTGCACGCTGACCAACAGCAGCTCCTGACACAGGTAGGTATTCCAGATCCAGCTCCTTTTATACCTGAAGTTAAGTCTTAGTAGTGATAAGATCTTCAATCACATGGAGTTTTATTTAAAAAACTCACACTGAAGGGAGACAAAGAAAAGGAGACCAAGCCGGCACCCAGCTATTGCACCCTCCCCCAGGAAGAAGCAAAGACATTTACACTCAGCACCAAGTGCTCGTTTAGGATTTACTGTAATTAATGCCTCTTACAGGCTCATTACGGGAGGGCAAGAGTCTCACTTACACCGTCTGCACGTCCGTGGCCAGTCCTGCCAATCCAATATAGAGTCTTTCTCCCATAGGGAAAATCTTCTGGAAATCTGTGGTCACCATCTGCGCTTGAATCCCAAACC
>NW_010303854.1:11717-11929 GCF_000700745.2 Antrostomus carolinensis
GTTATAGGACATAATAGACTGGAGGAGAGAAGGACAACAGGTACCACCGGGGCTGTGGTGTGGGGTGCACCTCCTCTTGGGGAGGCTGAAGGAGCCTTCTGCACCTCAGGTACCCCCTATACCTTGGGTACCTCCCCCCTTGCACCTCATTACCCCCCTTACACCTTGAGGTACCCCCTACACCTTGGGTACCTCCCCCCTTGCACCTCATT
>NW_010303855.1:0-7020 GCF_000700745.2 Antrostomus carolinensis
GGGTGCCAGTGCTATAGGGATGAAGCTGTACTGGGAATTTTTTTAACAATGATCCCTCCTGGGGACAGATCTCTGCTTCCTCCTGAGACAAACAGCTTTGTGGCTTTTTCTGGTGATGTGTTCAGGAACGGACAGGTGAGACCAGAAATGGTTCTTGGGATGTGTGCAAACTCCTCAAATGCCGATTTTCTTCCAGAAAAGTGGAGACTATGAGTTATACAAAGAGCTGCAACCCCAGTCAATGCAATACGTGTAACTGGCATGACGAGCTCACTCAACAAGCTCACGTGAGCAGCTCACAATCAGTTTTGAAATACTCCAAAGGGTGAGATAAAGGCAAAATCTTTGCTTTCTCTTGCTTATTATAGCTCTTCTGCCCATATTTTCCTCGTCCACAGCCAGTCAGCAGGCAGGAGGGAGGGGCAAAGCCTGTTTAAAAGGTTTTGCAAGGGGTTGCAACCTCTCCTTGCCTGCGGCAGCTGGGAGAAGGCCACACATGGCCACCTACCTGGAGCTGCCCACCTGCGCGAGGATGCCCATCCTGGGACTGGGGACCTGGCAGGTACTTTCTGGAGCTGGGGACCTCTCCTTGTGTCTCTGGTCACGCAGGTGACACCAGGGAACTGCTGAGAATAGCAGTAGATTTTTACAGCAATCTCCTTTTCAGGTCAGGAAAATGCAGCAAATCCTCTATGCAGAATTTTTTGCCTTTTGAAATATTTTAGGTATTGCAGGTATTTACACCTGTCCTTCAGGAAATGTTTTAAGTGAGCAGGTAGTGCTCACTTAGTGCAGGTAGTGAGCAGGTAAAATGAGATTTTTCTTAACTATGGAAAAAAAATACATACTACAAAAGTAAAAGCTGCCTAACTTGGGGTTGTGGGGTTTTTGTTTAGTTTTTGGGGGGTTTTGTTTGCTTTTGGCACTTGGTAGTAACATCCCAGCATGTTGTGTGAGTGTCATCATTGACGAGTGCATGTAGATAATAGGAACTTAAGTGGCAATCAGTGGATTTGGAAGTGGGAATTTATATTAACTCTTTAGAGACTTTTATATTAACTCCTTAGAGACTGAAAAGAACTCATTTGTTTGGCAGCAGATGGCACTGAACTCATAGCACTTGGCAGGAAAATAGTTTGGGTAGGTCTTTACCTGCAAATGTTTTATAATGGACTTTGGTAGGAAAGAAGATTGAAGGATATACTGTACAATAAATGTAAAAGGAGTCTGGAAATTTTAAGAAAGTGAGTTTCTGAAGAAAAAAAGGAAAAAAAAAAAAAAGTGGGTTGTCCCCTGGATTTGAGACTGGAAATTAAAAATGTTGACTTGCAACACTGTCCAGTCAGCATAAAAGTATCTTAAATTATTCTTGCTATATTTTTTGGTCAGCTGCTGCTAATCATCACATAATTTATGCACAAACGGGGCTGAGTTTGTTTAACCCTTTCAGTCTTGATTGGTCTGATGACAAAAAAAAAAAAAACACAGAAAAGCTGAAAGTGATTAAGTAGGCTTTAAAAAAAACAAAGTGTGCCTTGTGTACGTGGGGCCTCTTAGGGCACCGATGCCAGGATGGATGAGCTCTCTGAAGGAACCTGTTAGGACTAAACAGAAGGAAAATTTTGGACACATGATCCCTGTCATCACAGAAATCTCTTGTGTTAATGCAGTGCAAACATGGGCCAAACCCACTGTGGTTACTTAATCAAAGCTATTTGATCTCAAGGATCTCAACTCCCTGTGTTTTGGTGGGGCAGTGGGGGCCTCTCCTTTACCCAGCCACTCTGACCTGAGGTCCTGGTCAATGAGCACCATGTAAAATGAAGCAAGGGATTATTTTTTTCTGAAAAAAAAATCTCACATTACAGAGTTTTATGTAACCACGGGGTATAATATCACCTTTGCTCTCCACTTACTCCTCCTCCACTCTTTACAGTGAGGGTGACAGAGCCCTGGAACAGGCTGCCCAGAGAGGTTGTGGAGTCTCCATCTCTGGAGATGTTCAAAACCCGCTTGGACACTTTCCTCATTTAGGTTCCTGCTCTGGCAGGGGGATTGGACTGGATGATCTTTCGAGGTCCCTTCCAGTCCCCAACATTCTGTGAGTCTGTGAAAAGCGAGTCAGAGTCTTTACTGGGTTGGTTTTTTCCCTGAGATGAGGAACTCTATAACACCCGGTGTTTGGCCGGTGTTACCGTTAGCCTGGTGCCCAGGGAGCTGCAGTGTTCACATGTAGGGTGGGGTGGGATGGAGAAAGAGACTCCAAAAAAGAAAACTTATAAAATTTTAAACTGGTTATTTGGTTGTGTGTAGCCTTGTGGGGAAAAAAAACCCGCTGTAGTTTCTATGTTTTTGGGTTTTTTTTTAATTTAGGTGAACCAACCAAGGACTCTCTGATTGGAAACACTTGGAGAAGTAAAATCATTTAAAATCAAAAAAAAAAAAAAGATGATGGGTGGGGATGTAAGGAAGTTAAGTGTAAGAGGTGGTTGTGGTTTTAAATCATGTTTCTGTTTGAAGTTCTATCTTCCAGAATCAATACCCAGTCATTAAACAACTCTTCACTATGTCCAAGCCAAAAATATGAAGTGATTTACCTTGCTATGAAACACCAGGTTGTGTATTTTACCCAGGAGGTGGCACTGTCCGTAGCGTTTTGGCCTCTCCTCACCTCCCCTGTCCTGTGCCAACAAATCCAGCTTGTTTGTGTGCAGGGCCAGGGAGCTTTCCGAAGGTGATTCGTTTCTTCATGTCACCAGTATCACATATTAACACTGCTCTTAATTTCTAGGTAAATTAGAACTTATTTCGAGATAGCATCTTGGCTGAATGTGAACGTTCAATCCTTAGAAAAGGGCAGATCAGCTCAGGGAACTCGTCAGTGACTCCCACAGCCAGTTCCAAAGGGCTCATTTTATTCCAGAAAACTAAACAAAAGCAAGATTCAAACTGGAACACCTCATTATTTGGGGGTTTAAAGTCTCCAGATTTGGAGAACAGCAAACTTTTTCTACTATTAATTACTGACTTCTCGTTTTGTTTCAGTCTCTCCGAGGAACAGCGAGAGATGCAGTGAAGTTTGCCATTGACGTTGGGTACCGCCACTTTGATTGTGCCTACCTGTACCAGAACGAGAGCGAGATCGGGGATGCGCTGCGAGAAAAAATTGAGGAGGGGATTGTGAGGAGAGAAGACCTCTTTATTGTCAGTAAGGTATGTCTTGGGATAACCTGTCTCTCAGGAGGAGAGACAAAGTCCCAACCTGGTCTGGGAATTAACTCCTCTCTGTCAGGGCAAAGCATTTTGAGGACGGAGGGAAGGAAGAGGTCAACTCTTGAAAAAAACAAAAAAAACCCCCCAAAAACTAAAAAATGGCTTGATTTGAGAGGGATTTTTTTGTAGTCCATATCCATTGTCAGCCACGGAGACAGGAACTGAGGCTGTGCTCTCAGTTGCCTCCGAGATAGGAAGCAGGACTATTGTATTCGTGGTCACTCCCGCTGCGCTGCCGGCTTCAGCCTGTTAATTCTCCTATTTTATGTTTTGTTTTGTTTTTTCCCCCAACAACAATAGTAGGAAAAATAAAGTAACTTCTATCTGCTGGGAGCTGGCAGGTTGATTTTCACCAGTTTTGCTTTTTTCCTTCATTTTGTTCAATTGTTGTATGAATGGTTGGAACCTTTAGAGTCCAAATTTTCATTTTACTTAACTGACAGTGTCGCAAATAAAATAAGCTGCACAAAAGTGGCACTTCCTCAAGATGAGAAGATGTGCCATACCATGAGCTGCCTCTGTGTCTGTGCTGTGTGTTTTCCCTGCCAGGGATGCTCTGTGGTCATGAACCTAGGAGAGCAGCTCCCAGGCTTTGTGTTACCCCCACAGCTGTGGTCCACATTCCACGAGCGATCCCTGGTGAAGGAGGCATGCCAGAGAACACTTGCTGCCCTCCAGCTGGATTATTTGGATCTCTACCTGATGCACTCTCCCATGGGATTCAAGGTATGGAGACTTTAACTCCTGGGAGCCTGTCTGTCAGAGCTCTGCCACTTTTTCCTTTGGGTCTGGACATGCTCTCAGTCCTAATTGTTAAACCTCATTAGGACATCATGACAAACCTCTGCATGGAGTGCCTTGGAGGAAAGGCAAGGTCGTGGCTGCTTCAGCTAGGTCTTGTCTAAAAATCACTTTATTTTACCTTACACAGCATTTCCATGTCAGGGATCAAATGACCATCCAGATCACATTCCTCTTAAAGCCTGGGATTTGGCTGTCATTTACTAATAGCTGTGAATTACTTAGTTCCTATTTTTCTCTTCTCTCTCTACCCCCAGGTTAAATAAATCCTTGTTTCCCCCATTGTGTTACATCCCTGGCCTTCCCCCAGCCTGACTGAGGCTCATAAAAGCATCTGCCCTTCCTCTGCCTGCAGGACAGATTCTCAAGCAGCAGATTTTCTTGGACATTACTTTGTTGGTACAGATGACTAGTTTCAGCCACCTCTTTCCCCAACACAGACGTAAGCCAGGATATCCAGCGTGTCTCCAGCTCCACTGGCTTGTAGAATTTCTTTAACTAGGTATGATTCAGCCTGCCTTAAACCCACTTTTCTTTTGTGATGGTAGGCAGGAGAGGAGCTATATCCTGCAGATGGAAACGGCATGATCATTCCCAGTGATACAGATTTTCTGGATACATGGGAGGTAAGTTCATTGACAGGCTGAAAAATTCTTGCTAGTTTGAAAAAAAAAACAGCCCAAAAACTTCAAGGCTTCCACTTTGGGAATTGTTTTGAGAGTATTTCCAATGTGAAGCATTCCAGTTTGCTGATTTCTCTGTACCCTAGGGTTCTTTTCTGTGTTATTTTGCCAAAATTGAAGTATTTTTGTATCTGCTGCCTACTAAAGTGTCTGGGTGGGCATGGCAAGAGAAAACCTTTGACTGTCTGTGTGCCCTGCAGTGGCTTAGACTGAAATACACCGTGATTTCAGTCCCCACACCACACTCCAGGCATTTATCAGTGGCTTTAGCCATGCTCAGCCCTGGTGGCACCCAAGCTGTCCAGAGCACAGCAAAGCCAACATACCTGTGCTAATGTACCCACAACATTCAGATTTTCCCCCTCTAGAAAGTACTGGAACTTGCCCAAAAAAGTCCTTCGTTAAAGCTGTATGTGTGAAAGAAAATAGGTGGTGGTGGTGGAACACCACACTGCTTATACTATACTGCCATAGCTAAGTGGTACATCTCCCTTGGGAAATTAATTACTGTTGATGATCAGGTGTCCTGCTCTGGCTCTCCCAAAACAGCTCCTCATTGAGGTCCAGACAACAAGATTTTTATTATGGGATAATTATTTTGTTAGCTAAGGAATTATATTTAAAAAGCCTGTTTTATTTATAAGCAGAAGGTCTACCTGGGGATAATATTTCAAAATAGTTGTATTCCACTGAAATAATAATAATAGTGTAGTAATTGTGAATCTGGAATAATGCTGTTATTTATTTGTGTGATGATACATGGTGTGAGAGTGAGTCTTTGATGAAGGTCCTACTGTTCAGTGTACTGTACTAACATCAGAATGGGTTTAAGCTGACAGAGGGGAGGTTTAGATTAGATATTAGGAAGAAGTTCTTCACTGTGAGGGTGGTCAGACACTGGAACAGGTTGCCCAAGGAAGTTGTGGCTGCTTCTCCCTGGAAGTGTTGAAGGCCAGGCTGGATGAGGCTTTGAGCAACCTGGTCTAGTGGAAGGTGTCCCTGCTGCTGGCAGGGGGATTGGGACTGGATGAGCTTTAAGGTCCCTTCCAACCCAAACCATTCTATGGTTCTATGATTTTTACCACTGAAGTCTTTGTGCAGGCATTTTTTCCATATTAAGAAAAAAAACCCCCAATCTTAATTCAACAGCAAGTCTGATTCTGAAGTGTTTCTAGGCTATGGAAGAGCTGGTGGATGCAGGAATGGTGAAGGCCATTGGAGTCTCCAACTTCAATCACAAACAGATAGATCGACTCTTGAGCAAACCAGACTTAAGACACAAACCTGCAAATAATCAGGTAAATTGTTCTCAAAGTCATCACACCCACCTGGGGTGTTGCATTTGATGGAGCATCTCTGGCAGTAAAATACCTTTTCTGTTAAGGCTGTGCTTTTCCATAGCTGTGTGGGAATACACCTGTATTTGGCTAAACCATAAAAGTAATGAAAGATGCACAATGTTCTGGGTCCTTCCCTGCACAGGAAGCTGCAGCCACACAAGCCTGCAGAGTGCTCCTAGGTTGCAAGTCCCACCTTCCTCCTTCCCTACAGCCCCAGTGCTTGTCCCAGGAGCTAAGGAACAAAGAAGTTGTGTGAATAGATAGGATCAAAGCCAGGCTACACTGCTGGGGTGGATAGGGAGGACTGGATGATGTGGGAGTTGGGTGCTTCAGCTGGATGTAGACAGCTGGACCTCGAAGTCCATTCATATGGGGACCCTGAGAGGTGATGAAAAATGAGGCAGGGCAGTTGAAAAGAGAAACTGATGTATGAAGACTGGGCCTTGTTGGAGGCAGGGTTGGAAAGGAAGGGAAACAATCAGAAATTCTGTCTGATTCTCCTGAAAACCCCTTAGCTGCAAAAAGAACAACCTTTTAAAAGCTGATGTGCAGCTTGGTAGGGTCACCATAGTGGTGCTAAACCTTGAAGTATCTTCTGCTGCTGAAGAAACCTAATATTTTTCTTTGTAGATTGAGAGCCATCCCTATCTTCCTCAGGAAGAGCTGATTAAGTTTTGCCAATCCAAAAGGATCTCTGTCACTGCCTATTGTCCCCTTGGAGCACCCAACTGGCCATGGTAAGAATGCTTTGTGAGACTTCTTTATCAGATACAGGTTGGAGTCGATACAGCAATCCAGTCTTAGGATGTGGATAAACCCTCAAAGAGTAAAACTGGTGTAATTAGAAAAATATGTACTAATTTGTTAAAAATTACACACACAGAGAAATCTCTCTATTTACTGTGATATTCAGTCCACTAATT
>NW_010303857.1:0-2488 GCF_000700745.2 Antrostomus carolinensis
GTGCAGGGTCTGTGCCAAGGCAGGACAGGGCAGCTGCCTCCTCCCAGCCGGGCTCCTCTGCACCTGGGGGGTCTGGGGCTCCCGGGGGGCCTGGAGGGTGGGCACAGCCAGGGGTCCCCAAGGGGGAAATACCCTCCTGTGCTCTGTGACAGGATCACGGAGCTGCTGCATGACTCGCATGCTCCTTCTGCTGAGATTTGCCCCTCCAAGCACGGGATAACTGCTGGCTGATTTGTGCCTTTGAGACAGTTTTAACGGGGACGCGCTGTCAGCTCTGACGGCAAATTTCAGCAGAAAAGTGCAAACTGCGGCAGTGATTTGAGCCCCGCTCGGGTTCGTGGCACTGTCTGGCTTTCCTGTGGATCCTTGCAAATGCAATCAGGGCCACCGCAAATCAGGTCATTGCTCGAGGGGTTTGGGTGGGTTTTGTGGCAGCTGCTGGTGGTGACTTTCATATTAATTCTCCTCCTTCCTTTGCTTTTATTTACTGTCGCGTGCGCTCACCCGGGATAGGGAAGGGGAGTCAGTGTTATGGAAACGTGAACTCAAATCACATTTTCTTTTTATTTTAGATTTGCTCTCTTAGCAAGTTCATCCAGACAGGGGGTTCAGGTGGTGGTTGCCCTCATTCCACATTGCTGGTTGGGACACATCTTCAGATTAGTGGTCTGGTTGCCGCTTCAGCTCCGTGGTGAAGGCGGTTTCACTGGGGTGGAGGCTCAGGCCCAATAAAAGACCCGTGGGACACAAACTGGTGCCGATGGCAGGAGAGAGCCTGGGGGTCCTGGCTGGGGTGGGACTGGGAGAACAACTGTGGGCAGACACTCATGCCTCAGCACAAAACCTCTGGCCGGTCTGTGTTTGACCACGTTCCCTGCACCCCGGGACAGCCTCGCTGGGTCTGTCCTGAGCTCATTTGGAGCATCAAAACTGAGGAAAAGGACCCAACCTGCATCAAACCCACTTTCTCATCAGGATTTTGTAGCTTGGCCAGAATCCTGCCATCCCCATGATGTAGCTCATGCCCAGGCAGCTGCTTTCCTGGATGCAACCTTATTGCCCCTGCTAGAAAGCAGCTAATTAAAGATTTGGGGGGCCCCAGCACAGAGAGTGGGTGTCTGCAAGACCTTTGCCACGTGCCCTGAGCTCCAGCTCCTCCTTTGCAGGCTGAGGGTGCATAAATGTGTCAGCAGGCTGCAGATGTCTGCTGGCATCGCCCTCGCTAATCCCCCTCGCTCCTCCCTGCCGGCGTCGGGGGCTGCTGCCGCCCGCCAGCTCCTGGCAGAGCCACCCGGCAGAAGGTGGCACAGGGCACAGCCCGGGGCTCACCGAGACTCGACCCTCCGGCTGCAGAGGTGAGGGACGCCGCGGCAGTGTGGTGTGTGGCACGTGTCGGCACCGAGTCACGCTGGGTGTCTGCAGCTGGCGCGGGAAGTTACGGCTTCTGGAGAGTTTGGTTCGTGTTTAGGAGCTGACGTGAAGGATGTCCTGGCATGGGGCTGCTTCAAAACCTCAGCTGCTGACGGCACCCAGCAGCCACAGGGACATCCCCTGCGGAGGGGACAGTGGGGCTGGGGATGCCGGGTCCTGCTAAGGGGCTCTGGAGGCACCGGGGTGTTGGGAAATGGGATCTCGCTGCTGTGTGCACGCCAAGGCCAGGACACAGCCGGGCTCCGGGTGCTCAGGAGACCATCAGGGTTCTCCAGGGGCTGAAATTCATTTGGGCTGCAGCATCAGCTCAGTGGTTGCCCAGAGATGCAGCGTCCCTGGGGCCAGTGCCAGTGCTGGGACAGAGTCCTGCTGTCCGGGCCAGCGGTGTCAGTGCATCTGGCCTGGCTCTGGCAGGAGAAATGGCTGTTGGGGGGGAAAGGGCTGGACTGGGGTGGTCGGGGATGATGCCTGGAAAGGTGCTGGAGCAGATGAGGCGGCGTGTCCTCACCTGGCAGAGCCTCGCTTGGGGATGTGGTTTAGTCAGGGACTCGTCAGTGTTTGGTTAATGACGGGACTTGATGAGCTTAAAGGGCTTTTCCAATCCAGGCAATTGTGGGATTCTGGGATTCCCTTCCACCCGCACGGATGCTCTCTGGAAAGGAAGCGAGCTCTGCCTCCTGCACCCTCTATAAACCAGAGTGTTTCTTACTTCAGATATTTCATGCCAGGATTTTAAATTCTTTCTAACATTTGTCAGCACTTTACAGACTTTTGCAATGTGTTTATGGTGTTATTAAAAAAAAAGAAAGAGAGGGAGAGACCTGAGGTTATGGGCTACTATAAAACTGACCTTAAAGTTCCGACCTGGCTGTGCAGACGTGTCTGCCCGCAGCCGGCTGTGCCACTCGGTGGGGAGGACGCTCCGGCTGCTGGGGGTGATGGGATGAGGGGACAGCAATCCCTGAATCAATTAGTCCTTCCAAGTGATCATGGACAATAAAAGCAGCGAGGACTCGCAGGTCGGGGTGCTGCAGCCGTGGGGCTGTGGGTGCTGCAG
>NW_010303858.1:0-10345 GCF_000700745.2 Antrostomus carolinensis
CGTGGGGGGCACTTGGCTCTTCTTGGCCCAGTGGAGCTCTGGGAAGAGCTTGGAGGCCTCTTGCTGTCCCCACTTTGCCGTTCTTGGGTGAAACAAATGTCTTATTGAAGCCTCGCAGCGCCCAGCACTCGTGTTACGGACGTCAGCGCCTGTCACTGGCCCTGCTTGGGGTGTCCCCGGCACATCCCACCGTGCTGGGACAGGCAGGACGAGCGCTGGCTGTCCCCAGAGCAAGGGCTGTTTGGTCTATTCGTGTGTCTCTGTCACACTGAGCTCTTCTCCCCCCGCCCCAGCTCTAATCCTGACTTACCCTTTGTGCTGTTCTCCCAGCCAGTGTGAGAAAACAGATTCCTGATGCGCTGCCTGACTCCTCCTGAAACGTGGAACTGGGCAAGATCTGTGAGCTCACCAGTGTTTCCCTCCTTGGTCAGTCTGAGGTGCTGGACTGCACCTCTGAGGGATGGAGGTCGTGTTTCCACAGGCACTGTCTTACACTTGAAGTGTTCCCTCACCTCAGGCTGCGTCCAGGTGAAATCTTAAACCTACCTGGGATCAGGTAATGCAGTAACTTTGTGAGGCTCCATTTCCAGCAGCAGCTGGTGCCAAATACCTCCCCAGAGGGAAGAGGAGATGTGAAGCTCTTGTGATGTTCTTGCCAGGTGGCCTCTGTGATGACTGTCCAAGCCCCTAGGTCTGGAGTTCTGGGGTTTGTTTCTGCTGCAGCAATACCTGGGTAGGTCCAGCCACACTCTGCTGCTCGGTAAATCGAGGGTGCACACTGGAATACCTTGGAGCTGCGTGCTGGCTGAACAGCAAACACAGACCCTGGGCTGCCTGTGTGTTTGTGAATGTTGAATTTCTCCCCAGGGTGCACAAGCAAAGCCAGGACTTCCAGTCCTGCTTCCTTCAAAAGGCCCAGGATTGCTGGGGTTGGGTGTCTTCCTACCCTGAGAAGAACATCTGGAGTGTGAAGCTCGTTGTGGAAATGCATGTAGGGACAAGCTAATTGCTGCCTAGATGAGACAGGGATGTTTTCTTGGAGGGTTCAAACGCTGTTATTAGGTAAGAAATGTTTGGAGTGTGGAGGTGTTGGGTACCAAGGCTCCTCTCTGCTCTCCAGCCCTGCTGTCCCAGCTCCTGCAACTGTTGGATTTCTCCCAGGCAGGCTGGGAAGGGAACATCAGCCAGGGTCTTGATGAGCAGAGCTGCTCATCACAAATGAGATGACATTCCAGCCTCTGGGGTGGGGACAGGCAGCTGCTGACCCTCACTGTGGGTGTGTAGGACGCTGCCTCTGTCAGAGAAACCAGGGCTTTGACCACTGACCATGTCATGGGCTTTCAGTCCCTGGGTTTTTTTTTAGTAAAAGCAACATCTCTGAGAGTTTTAATACTTTTGATTTCCCCTCCTCCAAGTTCTCACACAGTTTCCTACTACTGAGCAGGACAGGGGTTTGATTTGTGCTGACTTGTCTCTTGAATTCATGGCTCACCAGGGAGGTGTCTGTGCTAGAGATGGTCTCGGGAACGTTCTGAGTTCCCATATTTCCCTGTGTGTGTGCTGTCCTCACCTTGGGTGAGTTCCCATATTTCCCTGTGTGTGTGCTGTCCTCACCTCGGGTGAGTTCCCATATTTCCCTGTGTGTGTGCTGTCCTCACCTCGGGTGAGTTCCCATATTTCCCTGTGTGTGTGCTGTCCTCACCTCGGGCTGGAGACACTGCTGTCCTCGCTGCCCTGTGTATCGCTGTAGAGATGAACACCTCGGACTGAGCATCTACAAAAAAGCTGTGGGAGTTACAAGTCTGGGGGGCACCAGAGTCTTTAAATGAGTTTTTTTGCATGCTGACCCTTTCTCCCAACAGCAGACAGTGCCACTGGAACAATAATTCACCCTTCTGGTCAGTTGTGCTTCTACAACATTGGTAACAGGTTTGGGAAAAGGCTTCTGAGAGCCTGTGAGATGCCCTCAGCGTGGCGTGGAGGGCAGAGTTCTGGTGTTGGTGAGTGAACGTGGAGGCTCTGAGTGAGCTGCTGGGGTACAATGGTGACCCCAGGAGCTGTGTACGTCTGACTGTGGCTGCTGTTTGCTAATTGTTGGGGTTTGATCTGGTGTGTCCCTTTGGGTTGGATGTAACATCAGCCTTCAGGCCTCTCCCAGGGTGCTGAAGTGCTCCTGGTAGCTCTGCCCTCCCCTCCTGCTTTGTGCCTGGGACTTGTGGCTCAGCCTTGTGCCGGGACTCTGGCTCTCTGGAAATCTAAAACAAATCAGAACCAGTTCATCTAGTTTAATTTTGGAATCTGCATTTCTTGGGCAGTGTCTGGCCTGAAGTGAGCTGAGCAGAAAGCCGGGGTGTTGTGAAAACTTGTGTGTGTCTATCAGCAGGATCTGGCTGGCTGTGCCATGGGGCAAGGAGTCGTTCCCCGTGCCTGTGACAGGCTCCTGGCTGAGCCCAGGCAGGTTCTTTGCCTCTTTGTTTGGTTTCCCTTCCCCATGGTGGGCATTTCCTGGTGTTTGAAGTGGAAGCTGCCTGATGAGTGGGGGTAGGTGCCCTTTGCTGACCTGGTGTGAAGGTTCTTGCAGTTCTAGTGGGTGATTAAATAGACAATCCAGCACCTGGGCCTGGTTTCCTCACACATCTCTGAGCCCTTGTGCTGCTGTGCCTGTCTGCATCATCCTGCCCTAAACTCCTCTGTCCTGGGGATGGCATGCAGTGTACTAATGGAAATAAAAGAATAATAATAACAGTCATAACAGAACATACAAATGAGTGATGCCAGTGCAGTTGCTCACCACCCACTGACCTGTCCCAGCCAGCAATCCTGGAGCAGAGACAGTCCCCAAACCACAATCTGGAAGAGTGAACCTGAGTGATTCCTGAGAGGATCCCCCCGTTTTCCAGTCAGCCCTGGTTAATACACTGAACACGATGTGCTATGATCTGGAATATCTCATTGCAGAGCCAAATGCCAGTCCTGGGGTTTGCTAATTCCTGCGCTTCCCCCTCCCAGTCCTTTGCACTCACAAACACGATGACCTTGGATGAGCAGCAGCTGATGACATTAGTACCTGATGAACATCCTTCTCCCACCAAACCCCACGCTGAAGCCAAACCACAGCTGTTCTAGCTGCTGAGAGCAAAATTGACTCCATCCTAGTGAAACCAGGACACTGGTGAGCACCAAGGCTGTGTGATCCCAGGGGAAACCTTCACCCTGGAGATGTGTCCCCCAAACTGGGTGCCCTGCCCAAGCTGGGGGTCTTGCTGTGCTGGACCCAGGGTTGGGTGCTCAGCCCCAGGGCTCCTGTGCTGGAGCGTGGAGGGCAGAGAGAGTGACTGTGAAACAGGGCTTGCAAACTCAGGGGGGTGAGGACCCAGAGGGCAGTTAATTAATAACTGGTGTGAGCTGGGAGCCAGCAGCTGGTGTGCTGGCCCTGTGCTGAGGAGCCTGGGGAGCTCAGGGCTGCTGGTCTGCCATTCCCCCAGCCCAGCCTGCGGCCGCAGCCCACCGAGCGAGACTGAACCGACGTGGGAGGGCGTGAGGGATGGCTCCTGTACAGCGGGTGCTCTCCCAAGAGCCAGGGAGCAGCTCAGTTCCTGGCTCATCTGGCAGAGCCTGTGAGGTGGTGGTGCTGCTCTGCACAAAGCTGATTACGGGTCCATTTTGTAGAAGAGGTGGCTGGATTTCCGGGTTACCGGGGGTGTTTGGCTGGTGTGAGCCAGGTCTCTTGCTCCTGCTTCTGTGTGAGTCGTGTGCATCCTGCTACATCCAAGGAGCTTGTTTGCCTTTTGCAAAAGAGGAGGGAGAACCCAGGTACCTCTGGGGTTTACAGTAACCCCTGCTAGGCAGGAGAGGAGCGTGCGAGGGGCAGCAGGAGGTCTCTGCAGCTCACTCTGTTCAGCCCAGGAATGCTGTGAGCCAGGTCTCTTGCTCCTGCTTCTGTGTGAGTCGTGTGCATCCTGCTACATCCAAGGAGCTTGTTTGCCTTTTGCAAAAGAGGAGGGAGAACCCAGGTACCTCTGGGGTTTACAGTAACCCCTGCTAGGCAGGAGAGGAGCGTGCGAGGGGCAGCAGGAGGTCTCTGCAGCTCACTCTGTTCAGCCCAGGAAGGGCAGAGCAGGGAAATCTGCCCCAGCTTTGGGAGTTCCTCTTCACAGACTCGCTTGCAGGGAAGGGTTTTATTTCCCCTGTGAGCTGCCTGACCTCAGAGCTCAGCTGACCTCATTCACTGCAGTTTTCTTCCAGGGGAGGCTTTGTACTGCTGGGGGAGCAAAGTGGCTTGTTCTTCTACCCAACTGAAGGAGAGGTGCTTCCCTGTGCAGTTCCTCTGCTCAGAGTCTGATGCTGGATGAGCTGTTTGGTAGCACCAGGGGGAAGCAGCTCGCTCACGATTGCAGTGCAGGTTGCTAACGTTGAGGTCTCTGGTCATCTTCATCCAGCAGCTGTTCTGAAGTGGGAAACCTGATGCAGGCTGCTTGCTGTGCTGTAGGTCTCCTCTGAGGTTCATGTTTTGTGAGCTGGGTGTTAGGGTTGAGGTTCACCTGGGGTCAGTAACCTGAACGAGCGCTGCTCACCTGCAGTGCCTGTGGGAATGGCAGTGGCTGAAAAACCTCACCGCCCTGCGTGGTGGGGCAGCTCTCAGGTTCCTTGCTAGACAGCTCAGTGTTCCACCCCCATCCCTTTGCTAAGGCAGCTCCCCTCCAAAGCCCCTCTCTCCTTTGCCTTTCAGATTGCCTGTCCCCAGCACTGACAGCAATGCCATCAGCTATGGAGGGCTCAGAGGCGGGGGAAGAAGGGGAAATCCCCCGCTACGAGGAAACAGAAGATGACAACGTGAGGTGAGTCCTGTCTCACAACATAGCACAGAGTCTTGGGCAAGGTGGGAGCCTCCCAGGTAAGGGAGAGATCTTTCTCCTCATCTGAAAAAGAGTGAGGGACTCCAGGAGGTGATTAATCAAATACATACACAGTAAAATCTGCTTAATCAATCTGTGCTGGGAGGGTTGGGATGGAAGGAGCGATCTGGCTAAGCTGACAACAAGCAGTTCTGTTTTCAGTCTCTGCTATCAAAGTGGCAGCTCAGAAATGCTCTGACCCTTTGGCAGTTGTGTTTGTTCCTTCCTGGCCAAGGTGAGCCAGTTTTCCATGGCTTGCAGGGCAGTGTCATGTGATAACAGCTGCTTGTTTTGAAAGATGACTCTGGAGGTGAACTCTGCTCCAGTGAGCTGCTCTCCTGCCTGTGCACGATACCCGCTGCTCTAGGCGAGACCTGTTCTTGGAGGGTAGTTTAAAAAACAAATTCACACAGATGCTCTAAAAGCCAAAGATTCAGACTTGGAAAATGGGAAGGGAAAGTGTTTCCCAGAATACCTAGACAGGCTGGCTGACTTCTCTTCAACGTGACAGGCTCAGTTTTATAAGTAGTTAATCATTTTATAAGAAGTTAATAATGCTCCCTGGCTCTCCCAGCACATCCAGGCCTTGTCTAGCCTGTTGGCTCTGGTGTTCAGCCCCCCAGTGGGTCTGGGGTGTTCACAGTGAACCCAGACGTGCTGTCTGCAGCAAGCCAGTCCTGAAAGCTGTACGGTGAGCTTTGGTGTGATTTAGAGTGAGTGTGGATGTAGGTAACACTGTGCCAAACTCCAGGGACGTGCAGTGGCTGTAACCTAAAATCACAGTGGGTTTTTCGTTTTGTTTTAGAAACAGAATTTGTAGAAACCTACAAGTTTGGGGCTACAAAAAAGCTGGGGAGGGACTTTTTATAAGGGCAGTTAATGATACAAGGGGAAATGGCTCTAAACTGGAAGAGGGGAGGTTTAGATGAGATCTGAGGAAGAAGTTCTTCACTGTGAGGGTGGTGAGACAGTGTCCCAGGTTGCCCAGAGAAGCTGTGGCTGCTCCTCCCTGGAAGTGTTCTCGGCCAGGTTGGATGAGGCTTTGAGCAACCTGGTCTAGTGGAAGGTGTCCCTGCTGCTGGCAGGGGGGTTGGGACTGGATGAGCTTTAAGGTCCCTTCCAACCCAAACCAGTCTGGGATTCTATAAAACCTCCAAAAGCACCATGGCTCAGGATAAATGAGCTTTTTGAGGCTGCTGTTGCCCTGTTGTGCTGTTTGACTCTCACCTCCTCTCCTGCAGTTGATACCCAAGTTGAAAGGCTGGGGTCCTGCCCGTGTACACATCTGCTCTCACCTGAACCTTTCTCCTTCTCCAGAGTGACCAAGGAGGATCCCACCGAGGCTGCTGTGCCCTTTAACCTGCCCCAGCAGTTGCTCTTCATACACTCAAGGCCTCCTTTTCTGATATTGGTGGGACTCACATGGATGAGAAGCAAAAGTAACAGTGCAGGGATCAGAGGATCCTTGCCAATTGCTTCAGCACCCTGGGCCTGAGCCCCAGCCCTCCCAGAAGGGCAGGTCTGGTTGGCACGTGGGTGCCCACATCTGCGGGAGGAGCCTCTGGCTGCAGCCACCCTGCCCCTTCCTCCTGCTGGTGCCAGTGCCAGCATGTGGGACTGGCCTGTGGGATCCCACCTTGTACCTTCTCCTTGTAACTGGGCCTGAGAGGGTAGGGAGTGGGGGGATCCCTCCAAACACTGCAGGGATGAACTCCTCACTGCGTGTGGGAGTGGGGTGAAGGGAGCTCTCCCTGTTTGCCTGCAGTCCCACCGACCTGTCCGAGCTGCTGAAGGAGGGGACTAAGGAATCCCACGACCGTGCGGAGAACACTGAGTTTGTCAAAGAGTTCCTGAAAGGCCGGATCAAGAAGGAGCTCTTCAAGGTGAGTGGTGCTGACTCTGAGGCAGAGCCCACAGCTCTGGGTGAGGGGGATGAGGAGGAACTCAGTTCCTAGGTGGTACCCTCAAAACTACAGGAGGTCCCTTGTCCAGGACCTGCAGCTGGGCCCAGGGGGTGAGGAGCACACTGGCCCAGCACCTTTGAGGTGGAAGTGCTGGGCTTCTGGCCACACATCTGCTGGCCGCTCAAGGCAGGTGTGGTTGCTGCAGATACTGGTGGCATAAGCTGTTCAGGAGCAAAGTCCTGCTGAGGTGGCAGCACTGACTCCATCCTCGGAAGGCCAGGCTGTTTTCTGGAGGCTGCAGGTTGGATTGCTTTCTCTGCTGTACAGTAGAGGTGTATTCTGGGTCTGAGCAGCACTGTCTGACCCTGGAGGTCTGGGCACAAGGCTGTTGGTGCTACTTCTGCCTTTCAGATGAAGTTTCTCCCTGTGCTTTGCTCTCAAGGTGACAGGAGGCCCAGAGCACAGAGCTGACAACATCAGACTCATTCTTAGCCCGTGCTCTGCTGGCATTGTTGTTGTGAACGTAGGTAGAGAAGAGCTTCTGACCCCTCAAGTGATGCGTGCCTGGTACGGGCTCTCCAGGCTGCTTTTGTGTCAAGCCTGGAGGTTTCCTCCTTGATGACCCCAACTCCATGCAGGGGGAAGTAGTCACAAGGTGTGATGTGACTGATGGAGCCAATGACTTCTCACACGAGCTGTGCTTTGTCCCTAGCTGGCCACCGTGGCACTTTACTTCACATACTCTGCTCTGGAAGAGGAAATGGATCGCAACAGGGACAACCCAGTCTTTGCTCCTCTGTATTTCCCCCTAGAGCTTCACCGGAGAGAAGCGTTGGTCAAAGACCTGGAATATTTCTATGGAGAAGACTGGGAAGAGAAGATCCAGTGTTCAGAGGCAACTCAGCAGTATGTGGACAGAATCCACCATGTGGGACAGCATGAGCCAGAGCTGCTGGTGGCTCACGCTTACACGCGCTACATGGGGGACCTCTCAGGTGGCCAAGTGCTGAAGAAGGTAGCCCAGAGGGCCCTGAAGTTGCCCAGTACCGAGGAAGGGATCCAATTCTACATGTTTGACAACATTTCCAACGCGCAGCAGTTCAAGCAGCTCTACAGAGCGAGGATGAACGCCCTGGACTTGGACAAGAACACCAAGGAACGGATCGTGGAAGAGGCCAACCGAGCCTTCAGGTTTAACATGCAGGTACTGAACCCCTGAGCCCCTGTGTGCGTAGGTGCTGCTGCTGCTTTGGGGTCTGGACCAGCTTAATTCAGGCAGGTGGCTCATCCAGGTTTGGGTCTGGGACCACCAGAGCCCCTCCTTCTTGGGGGAGTGGGAGTCTAGTTTGAAAAGCTCTTCCACTGGTGTCTGGAGACGTGGCTGGTGTGGGGCAGGAATTCCTCCCATGCTCCAGCGCCGCAGCTGAGCCTTTGATTGGGGCAAAATTCAGATGACTTCCCCACCAGATTCCTGTGGGCTCTGTGGCCCTGAAGCAGTGTGGGGAGCAGAGCTCTTGCACCTCACTGCTTACAGCTCATCTCCTGTCTCACATCTGACATGCTGCCCAGTGGCTGAAGATGTCTGTAGCCTCTTGTTCCTTCCCATAGCCTTTGCCTTTTGTAAAACCTGACTGAGCTGCCCCCTGCCCCAGGTGGTGAACACAGTCTTAGCTCCTGTGGGGAAGCTTTAAGCTGTGCCTGGAGCAGGTCGTTGTGGTTTAAGCTGCTCAGAAACGTGGTGGGATGTGGTTGGCTCCTTTGGCAGGATCTGGGTGGGAACTGCCTGACTGCTGCACAGAGAGGGTCTGCAGTGGGGAGGGGGTGGCAGGGTGACGTGGTGGCTGTCTCGCCCCTGGGTCTGACTCGATGCTCTTGGACTGGGCTGTGTCCCCTCAGAGCCCTGGCATGTGCCAGCTGTCACCGCCTGGGAGGGCAGGGAGGCAGGAGCAGCTCCTGCCTGTTCTCCAGATCATTCCAGGGACCCGGCTGAAAGCTGCCGGCCTCCTCCTGCTTCATGCACTCGCTGTTCCCACCCGCAGGTGTTTGATGAACTGGACAAGGTTGGCCGGTCGCTGACGGAAGAAGCCCAGGATGGAGGATTTCCAGCCCACGGTGGGAAAGGCGACCTGCGCAAATGCCCGTACTACGCAGACAAGCTGGGTAGGTCGTGGGCAGCCAGGGAGCTGCCAGGGGTGTGGCACCAGGGGGGCAGCGCTGACCCTGGGTTCTGTGTTCCAACAGGCACGGGGGGAGCCGGCTGCCCCTATCACACTGCCATGGCCCTGGCAAAGCAGCCCCTGGTGCAGCTGATGCTGGCGGCCTGCGTGGCTGTGGCAGCGGGAGCTGCGGCCTGGTACCTGCTGTGACCGGGAGAGACACACCACGGCCTTCTTGAGACTGTTCCCTCGCTGCTGCTGCTGGTGAGTTGGCTGCAGGGTGGAAGTAAGGAAAGAAATAAACAGGAATCCTGCGGGACTGTGAAAGACTCTGCACCCCCATAATGCAAACACTGTCATGTCATGTCCTTGGCTGCCTCGGGAACGGGACTGAGCCGCTGTGGGGATTCCAGGGCTGCCCTGCCCGGGCTGGGGCAGCTTTAAAGCCTAAAGGTGTCGTGTCCTGTACTGGCAAAGGCTTCACGTGTTTGGCTTTTCATCTCCTTCCTGGGAGCAGTCGCTGGAGGGAGTTTCCTGCCCTGGGCTCTGATCCAAGAATGTGTCTTCAGCCTTTTCAGTGAAGAGCTCCGTGTCCTACCCTGAGAAAGCGGTTTTGGTGGCGCTGCAGTGGCTGTGCCAAAGGAGGGTCCTGCTTGGTGCCACGGCCAGGGGACCAAGGAAGGTCCCTGGGGATGGGGACAGGACTGTGTGTGTGGGTGGGGGGCTGAAGGTGACAAATGTGTATTGCACAACACGGTTGGGGGCTGTTTTGGGGTTCTTCTGGGTTTTTTGTTGTTTTGTTTTTCTCTCTGAAGCCTTGATTGGAATAAAAAGGTGGAATGCTCCAGCTGGGGAAAGCCAAGAGCCCGGCATGGGGGAATGAGGGAGCTGGGCCATGAGGTGTAGAGCTGCGTGGGGGAGGCAGAAGGCTGGGGAGGGGGATGAGGAGAAGCAGAGTGGGTCCAGACTCCCACGCTCTTGTCTCTGACTCACTCATGTGCTCCCTGAGCCACTCCTGCCCTCACCCCCCAGCCTGTCCCTGCTGCCTCCCCTTGGGTTTCACCAGCTGCGGTGGGAGGGGACCCACTGTGCTGCTGGGGGGGCCGCACGCACTGTGCTGCTGGGGGGGCCCAGGAAGGGCACAGCCTGGGGCTTTCCCCTGTGAGGGAAAAGGTGAGGGGCTGTTCCCTGGTGAGGGGCTCCTGCTCTGCTGGGCCTCAGAAAGGCTTAGGAACGTAGGGGACCTTCTGCCTTGCTCCAGCTCAGACCTGGGGGCTTTTCCCCTCCAGCTGAGGGAGGGGCTGGGAAAGATCCTGTTACCCCCAGGGCCTCTGCTGCCCTGCCCTGGGGAAGGAAAGCTGCTGATCTTCCTCCAGTGCTTGGCACTGCT
>NW_010303859.1:0-2642 GCF_000700745.2 Antrostomus carolinensis
ACATGAGCATGTATGCACACACAGATAAACACACTCTAACATACACGTGTTCTCTGGATCTAGAAATTTAAATAATTACATTTTCATACAACATATTTAGCAGAATTTATTTTAATAAAAGAGTTTTTTATATTTATAGAATGGATTTAATTAATATAAAGGACTTTTCAGTAAATATATGTGTTATATATAGTGCAGAAGGTATATTTGTTACATATATATTACCACACACACAGAGGGTATTTAGCCAGCCACATCACTAGATACAGGGCACGATATATAGATACGTACACACGCAAAGGGCTGGGGTTTAATATATAGTATATATTAGCATAAAATATAGGTTTTTATGATAGATACATGCACTTGCTCAATCTTCCCCCAGCGTGTGTGTGTGTGTGTGTGCGCACACATGCGTGCATGGACACACACTCACTCTGTGTCTCTCATTAGTTTTATATCACAGAATCATAGAACAATTCTGATCATCTAGTCCAACCGTAACCCTGGCATTGCCAAGTTCACCACTAAACCATGTCCACACGTACCACATCTTCCCAGCCACTCCTCCCCAAGACATATATGTATGAGAATATATAAATGCATATATATTTATATTATGCACATATTTAAAAAAAAGTGTGTTGTGTGTGCATATATACATAAAAGTTTTTAAATTATATTTTATATACCATATTTAGCAGAATTTATTTTTAAAAGCTAGTTTTAGATTTTAATATTTATATTAAAATAATAATATTAATTACATATAAAAAGTAGCTTTTTAATATAAAGGTCTGGTTTTAAATATATAGGAGGCACAAAGTACACTGTTTCAATATGCACACACACATGCATGCATATACTCTCTTCTCCCCTCAATGTGTGTATCTGTATGTACATATGTAACACTCTCTGTGTATCTGTCTGTACAGTTATAAATTGAATAATTATACTTTCAGATCACATCTTTAGCAGCATTTCCTTGATTAATATGGCTTTATAGCTTTTCTCATACATGTGCATACACACATTTTAACTGCTATAAAGGTCTGTTTTTAACTATAGGTGTTATATATTAGACACAAAATATATTTACTATAATCACACACACACACACACACACACACACACACACATGCTTGCTTTCCTCCCTGCTTTCTGTGTGTATGCACACACCTCATATCACTTTCTCTCCCTCTCTCATCTATGTCTATATAGCTATACATTTAATAATTATATTTCATGTAAAGGTCTTTTACAATAAATGCTGTATGTTATGCACAAGATTTGTCATGATACACACACATATGCGTGCACACACATTCATACATGTGCGCATTAATATGGCTGTATCTCTGTGTATGTCTATACTGCTGTATACACAGATATAAATTCAATTCTATTTTAATACAGCATATTCACTAGAATTTTAAAATCTAGGTTTATATTTATGTATCTGTAACTACATATTTTATTGGTATAAAGGGCTGGTTTTACTATACAGCACATATTGTGCTCAAAGTGTATTAGTTATGCTATACACACACACACATGCAGACACACACCCACACTCCTCAGTATCTATCTATCCACATAGAAATTTATTAATGATATTTTCATATAGCATATGTAACAGAATTTACAGAAGTTTTTGAATTTTTATAGAAAGATGCATATAAAAATAGTCATCACTACTATAGGTCTGGGCTTAAATATATAGTCTATACTATGCAAAAAATATGTATTTTAATAACAGAAACTCTCTCACATGCTCTCTCCATCATGTATGTGCGACCACGTGTGTATGCACACTTGTGAGATATACTTGAAAAATGTGTATGTTTTTACACACACATACATATTTTAAAAAGTGTAAGAGATGAAAGTTTTTATATTTTCATCCAGCATATTTAATAGAATTTCTTTTTACAAGCTAGTTTTATATTTATTTATCAATACATAAATATTTTATTAATATAAATGTCTGGTTTTCAATGTATGTTATACGAGACACAAAAGTATATTCGTTCTAACACACACACACACACACACACACTCACTCACTCACTCCCTCCTCCCCCTGCCCGTGTGTGTGTGTATGCACGTGTAGCTACAGGTCTGTATACCTAAATAGCTAGATATAGATATAAATTTAATATATTTTACTTTCATATGGCATATTGGACAGCATTTACTTAACTAATATGGCTTTATATGTTTTTTTACAGACACATTTTACTGATAAAAGGTCTGTTTTTTTAAGATATGTACATATTATGCACTCTATGTGTTCCCTATAATACACGCACACACATGTGTGCCCACACGTGCTCACCTCTCTGACACTCTGTGTGTGTGTGTGCCCGTATCGCTCAGTCTCGCTCTCTGTATATCACTATATAGCTATAAACATAATAATTCTATTTCATATAGTATATTTATCACTATTTACTCACTAATATGGCTTTGTAATATATATAAATAGATTTTATTGATCTATAGGTCTGTTTTTGCAACATATGCTATATATTCTTCAGAAAATCGATTTATCACAATACAGGCATGCGTGCACTCTGTGCTGTCCTGTATGAGCTCGTGTGTCTGTGTAGCTGTATCTGTGCATTTATGGAGCTATAGAA
>NW_010303860.1:0-288 GCF_000700745.2 Antrostomus carolinensis
TCAAGCCTTAGTGAACGGGGCTGACCATGGGAGGCGACAGTGAGGGGACAGCGAGGGGACAGCGCTGCCCGTCCGGGTGCAGCCCAGTTGCCCCGAATTGCTGCTGCCCTGGGCCCGTTGCTATAGCGATGCTGATGTCGCAGCGTGTCGGGAGGCACCTCAGGGCCGGTGTTGGCATCATCGAGGCGAGTTGGAGCCACCCTGGGTTTTAGCTGGGTGAGAAGTCGGGGAGCGGCCAGAGCTGCCCATTCCCCCTGCGCGGGGGCTGCAGGGATCCAGCTCCCCCCA
>NW_010303860.1:755-4200 GCF_000700745.2 Antrostomus carolinensis
GTCACCTGGGTCCTGGATTACAGCTGGGGAACGGTGGGACTGGGGGCAAAGCAGGAGCCAGGCCTGGGTGGAAGGACATGGCTCTTGGGGGGGTCACTTGCCAGGTACCCCAGTGGTGGTTGCACTGGGAGCACTGGGAGCACTGGGCTGGCAGCCAAACCCAGCCGCTCGCTCACTCCAACCCAGAGGACAGGGGAGGGAATTAGGGGGTAAGGGTAAGGAGACTCATAAGGTGAGAGAAGAACAACTTAATCACTGAAATAAAATAAATAAATAAATGGGTGCTGCTGAAGACATCTGCGGAGCTTTTGGGATCTGGCCGGAGGCAGCAGCGACATTCCCGGCCGGCCGCAGGTCTGTCACGTTTTGCTGACCACAGTGTATCTGCCACTGATGTTCTGGGTGAGTTCAGCCTGCAGGACTGGTGGGACAGGGAGAATTAACACCCTCTTAGTTGGGGTTTTAATTCTGCTTCGAGTAAACAGTGTCGAGAAACTCTCCGTCCGCTCACCAGTAGGAGGAACCAGAAGAATCCCTTCCCCACAACAAGCTGTTCCCAGCCTGGCAGCGAGCAACAGCCTCCCAGCCCCAGAGTACTTTTTCCACTTTCATCATTTTCTGCAGTTTGTGTTTTAAATCCATCCCAAGTCAGCGACAAGACCTTCCTCCGAGACCAAAAATTGTGATTCGATGTGAACAAATTATTCTCTTGCAGCTGAATTGAGATTTGCTGTCTCCTTTCCCACTCACTCAATTATTTCCTTGTTGGTTGCCCTCGTTACAGCTTGGCAGCCCCAGCTTTTGGGGGAGAGCCCTGAACTTTGTTACATCTGCTGGATTACATTAGTGATCTAATCTGCTGGTTACAATCCATACACAGGATATTTTCTCCTTGCTGTTATCTGAAAAAATATGGGCATCGGTACAGAAGAAAGGGAAAAAAAACCCTCAAAAAAGCAATTTACAATGGAGGGAGCGGAAATAAATACATCGTAGTCACATGAGGAAGTAGTAACCGCTGAGCTATTTTGGGCACAATACATCATGCAAAAGACGATGTGTCTTTCAAGCAGATTTCAAGTCCAAAAGGCACAAAATGTTTTTGGAAAGTAAAATTCTCACATACATTAAGGACTACGCCAAGGAGTGAAATCGGATGCTCTCAGGCTTCTTACTTAAAGTTTGTAGAGCATTTGGATCAGGAAAGCCAGAGCCCCAGCTGATACAAACCGCTATCACTCCTTTGGTTTCAGTGGGACAACGCACAGATCTAAAACCACCCGGGTGCTTATGGACTCTGCTGGATGGGGACTGTCCTGGATCAAGCACACCAGGCAGAGCAGGGAGGTGGTGAGCAGCTCTGGGGGGTAACACAGGCTTCATAACCCACCCTGGATGTACACCCGGTGTGAGTGGGTCAGTCCCTTGTTCCCTAGAGAATCCTACGTGCCCGAAATCACAAGTGGCTTCAAAAAGCCTATGTGATTCAAAACCAAACTGACTACCCTTGGCTAATTGTCCTCCTCTCTCCCGAGCTTTCGAAGGTGGCAGTGTGCCTGAGGTGGAGGGAGCTCAGCGCTGAGCCGCTGGTTTTCTCTCAGGCAAAGGAAAATGCCGGTGTTTTGCCCGCTGGCAGGAGCCAGGGCGTGCAGGGGCACAGCACCCATCACGGGGCGCATGGTGAAAACCCATCACCTGGCCCCAAAGCGACTGGGTATCCGCACGTGGGATGACTCCAGCGAGGACGTTTTGCACCAACAGAGAGACAAGGTTTAGTCAAGACCAGCCACCGAGAGGGACAACGTGTCCCCACAGCCCTGCTCTCCCCCAGGTCTGTTCTCAGCAGAGGAGCAGTGGGGGTAGCAGGCTCTGAGGCTCCGTCGTTCCTCTGGTACCACCCTGAACAATTGTCCTGGCTCCCTGCTGCTTGCACTCTTTGGATGCTTGCGGACAGCCAGCATGTCTCTCTCCCACCCTTTTTTGTTGTGGTTTCTCCCTTGAAAGCTGCCAGGCAGATTTCCTGTGCCTGGCAGTTGACAGGGCCCCACTGACACAATGCCTGCTGTAGAGTGTCAGGATGGCAGCTCCCCAGCACATTCGCTGTCAGAGCACTGGGGAGCACTGGGAACACACAGGGGAGCAGCAGAAGCTGGTGGAGGTGAGGACTGCAGCCCTGAGGGGTGGTGGGAGCTCCAGATGGATGTCAGCCCTGCTCAGCTGTTGTGGTGGTTTCACTGGGCTGGTACTGGGCTGGCAGCCAAACCCAGCCGCTCCCTCACTCCAACCCAGGGGACAGGGGAGAGAATTGGGGGGCAAGGGGAAGGAGACTTGTAGGGTGAGAGAAGAACAGTTTAATCATTGAAATAAAATAAAACTTATAATAATAATGACAATAATAATGGTAATAATAGCAATAACAAAATATACAAATGAGTGATACCCAATGCCATTGCTCACCACCCGCCGACCAAGCCCGGCCCGATCCCAGAGGAGAGATAATCCCAACCCAAAACTTGCTGCAACAACCACGACCGTACAACCACGGCTTCAGTTTGGCACGTGGGCAGTCCCGGGGACTCCCGTGGACACTGGTGTGCTTGACACCAAGGCTGAGCTGAAATGATGTGCTGCACTGAACTTAAATGTCACATACGAATATTTTAAAGGGTGTGAACGGCTGCAAGAATTAATGGAATTGCATAAATGAAGAACAAAATGCTCTTGTTCTCATTTAGCAAAAACCGTGCTGAAAGTTTTGTCTGGATCAGTAAATCTCAGGAGAAAATGCCTTTGGTTGGCACTTTGGGTATCAGCCCCCACTGAGCAAAACAGCACCTGTCTGGAGGACGTGTGGGGTTTACAGTTCTGTCTTTGGGTCCACGTCTCTCTGGGTCCATGTCTCTCTGGGTCCATGTCTCTCTGGGTCCTTGTCTCTCTGGGTCCATGTTTCTCTGGGTCCATGTCTCTCTGGGTCAATGTCTCTCTGGGTCCATGCCTTGCTGGGTCCATGTCTCTCAAGTGTCCCTTCCCAGGCCGCACACTGCAGGGAAGGGGTTGGTTTTGGAGAGATGCCCTCTATAAGACAGAATTATGCTTCCTTTGGTTGTGTAGAGACTTTATTTTAGTCATATTCTTCAGTGACTTTAAACTAGAACCAGTGTAGATCCCTGAGGAGCCATCGGATTCCCTAGAAACCATCATTATAACAGTAGGATTGATCTTGCCAGGTCTGGCCGGGTCTGAACTGTGGCCAGTGCCCTGGACCAGTGCGGGGTGCAAGTGGCATTGAAACCTGATGACTTTGCGTTAAAAAAACACACAGAAGAGCACCCGCCTCGTTCTTCATCTCTCCCCAGGTGATCTGAATGAACTACCGTGCTGTGGGCATGTAACACACCCCGTACCCTGCAGCTCTTACCGGGTCCAACAGCCTCGCAGCGGGCTC
>NW_010303861.1:0-1304 GCF_000700745.2 Antrostomus carolinensis
GAGCCTTCCTACCCTCCAGCAGATCAACACGTCCACCCAGCTTGGTGTCATCCGCAAATTTTCTGAGGATGCACTCAATCCCTTAATCCATAATGTTGATGAAGAAAGTTAAACAGGACTGTCCCTAACACTGAACTCTGGGGAACACCACTTGTGACTGGTCTCCAACTGGATTTAACTCCATTCCTCACCACTCTTTGGGCCTGGCCATCCAGCCACTTTTTACCCAGCAGAGAGTTTGCCTGTCCAGGCAAAATTGATAGATAAGACGGATTGCCAGGAGGAAGATGGGCAGGGGGAACCATCCTCAGCACTCGAGCCGTGTTGGCTCTTGGCAGCGTGAGCCAACGGGGGTTTAGAAAACACAAAGACAACGACACAGTCCTGTAGCAACTTTTCTCTGGGCCTCTTGAGAAGTAGATTGGATCTTGATACTGAGCCAAGCAGAAGGAAAATTGTTTGTTACTGGAATGAACCCATCCTGCCTTTATTTCTGGGTGTTATCAAGGAGGAGAATAACTCATGTGAATAACTCCGTCTGTGGACGAAAGGAAAATCCTGGGAAATTGTTTCAGCTAGAGCCCAGGTTTTGTTTAAACAAATAAACAGAACGTACAAAAAGGAAAGAGCTGCTCTGAGCCAACCCGGAGGGGGTTTGTGTCATGTAAACCGGCGTTTGCATTCATCCTCTGCAGGTTTTTATTTAATTTAGATAAATATCTAAATCAAATTTCATTTGCAAAAACCAAAAAAAGAGGCACTTACTTAATCTAGAAAATATCAAACTGGAAAACGGTGAAACTTTTTCATTTGGGGCTTTTCTTCTCCATGAGACTTATTTCCTGAAATCATGATGAATTTGCAAATAGTTTCAGCTGTCCCAAAATTACACTTTTCAGCAAACAGCTACTCGGCTGATGAAAATCACTCAGCTGTTCCCAAGGTCTTGGCTAGCTCTGGCTCTTACATTTCCAATGGGATTTTTCCACAGCAGTTAAGCAGGAGCAGCTTGGGATTTTAAATATGGATCGTTCCTTCCATCCTATTGCAATTTCTGCAGCTTCAGCTCTATCCCTTGCTCCAGCGTGCTGCTGCACCGCAGGCTGGGGACGTGGATGGGGATGACAGGAATGGCTGTAGGCTCCTGGAACATCCCTTCGGGAGGAAACAAGGAGAAAATGCAGCTTGTGGGGTAAAGTCTAAAGGAGATGGGAAGTGTGGTTGGAAATGGAGGGTTTGATGGAGGGGGGAAGCTGGGGAGGGTTTGACTGGGTCAGGGGGACTGGCTGGGGAAGCGGTGGACT
>NW_010303862.1:0-4771 GCF_000700745.2 Antrostomus carolinensis
AGTCATATGCTAGGAAGAGCTATTTCTCCAGTATATTTTGGAGTGCCAGTTCTACTGATCAAAAGCCACTACTTAGAACTACAAATTCTGAGGTAAATACCATTCTACATGTGCATGTGCATGCGTGTGTGTTGGTGTGCATATTTTAAATTTATCTCTTATGAAAGGTAAAAAAAAAAATATAAATTTTTAAAAAGCGAGAGTGACAGATCTGTAAAAATTATCTGCACAACTGTTGTAGTTCTGTCCTCACATATCAACCTCTGGCTGATATGAACAATTTTGTCCTCTAAAGAGAAAGATTTTATGCTTTCACTGGCTGTCAATACAAACCATTGGGAACAATCTCAAGATGTGGCAGCTACAACAGAGCCAGTCTCCATTAGACTTTAGATTAGGAAATATATCTTTTCTGCAACACATCAGATGCTGAAAGTTTGACTTCTTTCTCAACAAACTGTTTAGTCTGCCACAATTTATGTACTCCCAGGTGTAAATGTCCTGAGAAAGATCACAAAGGACCACCACTTGTGATGGTGCATTCCCCCCCTCACCCCTTCTTCTGGGCTGCCCTACAATCTCAAAAATTCTCATTAAGTCTTGTGCAATGATTTTGCAGATAAGTATCCCTTGACTGTATCAAAAACTTTGCATGACAAAGACAGGGATGGTACTGACCATACCAGGAGTACCTATTGCCCAGCCAAAGCAGGGAATAAAAGTGGGAATAATTAATCATTCTCTGATAGTCCTGGAAAATAAACATATGTAACTAACCCTGATGGGTACCAGTACTACTGGGAATTTGAAAATTCCAGTAACTACAAACCCAGATGGTGGCCAGAATGGAAAATGATAGAACAACAGCAGAATTAATTTATGGATTGTGTATTCATTCTGAGCAAATACATGAATGCAGGTATATAGTCCAAACAAGGGATTTTACCATCAGTTCTTCTGTCTCTTTCTCTAAATTAATAAACATGTAACTATTTCTACCAAAGAGAACTTGAAAAAAATGAAAGCAAATTCAATGATAATGGGAAAATTTCACTTAACTGAAAGAGATGAAAGAACAGGGAGATGCATTACAGATTCCACTGTTCAAATCAGGTTCTTCACAACAGAATAGTAGCTTCATTGCAGTGAAAGAACAGAGGTTTCAATTATTTTATATTGATTCATTTTTCAGGAAATTCTAAGCCTCATTGAAGCAAAAATAAAACTCAAGACCTTCTTTTTTCACCTTATGAAACTCTTGGGGGTTTAGTTTAGCCAGATAGCTTTTGAGAGTCCTAGTTGCTGTTAGCAACTGAGTCAGTGTCCAAAAGACAGTCACAGAGCTTGTTGAAGCTAATGAGTTTGTCAAACACAATTTCAGGCTGAGTGAAAGGAACAATTAAGTCTTTTTATGTATCAAAGATAGCTGGAAGCAATGGAATAAGCATCCAAGGAAAACAGCAGATCAGGGTTAGTTTGAACACAGACTTTGGACCTACAAATAGATTAATTTATGTCAGTTCTAGCTGTTATGATTTTTAACATAGTTGTGAGCATGTGACAAATATAAAAAGTTATGTTACCACTTCTAGGTAAATGGGGGCTAATCATCCTGTTTTTAAAAGCTCCCTTCTTAATGAATAGTTAACACATATACTTCTGAATGCACTGCCTACTTAGTTTTATGTAGTTGACAAGATGTGATCTGTTTCACTTTTAATGCTCTAAATATTGCCTCTATATACCTATGAGCCTGATTGAGTATGATACTTGTCTGTTTAAAGTTGCAGGCATTAGGCATTTTGATGGGAAAAAAAAAAAAAAGAAAAAAAAGAGCTGGGAAAGACCTGAAGAAGTAGCGGTCAATGTCAGTGTTCACAGAGATCAGCACCTGCCCGTCCTCTTCACCTTGTGAGGTAGTTATAGACTGTGATGAGATCTACTCTCTGACTCCTCTTCTCCAGGCTGAACAAACCAAACAACTTCAGCCTCTCCTCATACGGCTTTCCCTCTAAACCCTTCACCAGTTTTGTGGCCTCCTCTGGACACTCTCCAGTAGCTTTATATCCTTTTTATCATGTGGTGCCCAAAACTGCACCCAGTACTCAGAGTGAGGCCGCACCTGTACATGCATGTTTGTGGATTTACTTATTTATCAGTAATGTCAATATATTTGCTCCTGTGCAGTTTTACTCCCTAGAACATAGCAGGAACTTGTACACATATTGTTTCAAGCTCCATCAGGCAGGAAATTCAATACTCTAAAGCAAACATTGTTCCATATACTTTTTCTATTTCCTGTCATTGCTTTATCTACTGGAGAAATAGGAGTAACAGATCAGAAGAACATTACTGAATGTTTATTGATTTGTTGATGCAATCACAGAGTTTTACTTGGGTGTGAGATTGTGTCCTTTACACAGCAGGGTTTAGCATTGCAGGTATTCACTACCCATTAAAAAGCCACTCATGGGCTCCAAAATTTGGTCATATGTGCAATGCCAAACCTGTGATTCTATAACATAAGAATTTTCTTTGTTTGTTTAGTTGTTTTTGTTTTTGTTTTTTAATATATTATATAACTGAAAGTCTAAGTAATGGAAAGACATATAATATTTTCTGCTTCAAAAATGCTGTCCTGTCCTACTGTGTTTGCAGGATTTTCCTTTTTTTGTTTCTACTTACTATTTCTATACTATTAACCATTATATTGCTTTGTTTCTAACATGCACCCTAAGTCTGAATCATACAGAGTGTTATTCACATTACTGTTCATGCTCTAAGGACAGTTGAAGAGTGAAGCCAGGGACTAGCATGTGATACAGCAGAATACACTGTAAGAAACTGTGGTTGATTCAGCCTGAAGGTGTCTTCGACCTTCTTAGAGTTATATCTTAGATTAAACGCCTTCTCAACCTTCAAAGAATACAAAAATATTCTCTTTTCATGCCCTGCCTAATGATACAGGGAAGGTATTGTCACATTTCCCTAAAGTCATCGTGGAAATAGCCACCTTTTTTAGACGTAATAGCACCAGTAATAGCTGTGGGTTTGATTCTTTTCTCACATGCTTTTTTTTTCCCAAGACTTACATGTTTCTCTGTCTTCTCTCTCCATTCCTCACACCATTTCTGTAGTTGGTCATTCACTGTGGACCAGGCCTGGTTATTGTGTTTGAGCTCTGAATGAAAGATCTGATGTAGTTCCATGAAAAATAGTCACATTTTTTTTTAGTAATTTATATATATAATATGTTATTTAGAAGCATTTGATGAGGTGAACCCAAGAAGCCTCCTTCCTCATCTCCCCAGCTCCAAAACTGCTCTACTGAACAACATGTCATACTGAACATGCATGTCAGATGACATCAGGTGACAAGGTATGGTGGGGATAGAGCAGTCTTCTGAAATGTGGGAATCAGGAACCAGCAATCCAATGCAGCCTCAGGCTACACATTCCAAATGTTCAAGCAGGAAGGCTGAAATCAGAAAAGTCACTCCAAGTGTGGGAATGAAAATTATTATAATGGTCACAAGTAGCAATCAGTATAAAAAGCACATGTGTATATTCTGAAGTACTTAAATCTTGGCAGATACACCTGTGACACCTGTGTGCAATGTTCTAGGTAAAACAGAAAATTGTGAGAAAGGGATTTTCAATGAAAGAAAACATAGCTCTTCTCCACCTGAAAAAGTAATAATTGCTGAAAACAGTGTAATTCAGAGAAAAGATTATTATTTTATATTGCTCATCATTAAAACTTTAAAGCTGATCCAAGATCCATTGTGTTCCAGTGAATACAATACCCAGATCAGATAGTTAGCAGATATTTAATTAGAAAGTATCAGAGTTCTAATGGAACATAATATTATTATTTAGCAATAGTGATGAGCCAGCTGCCTGTATTTTATTTTACTTTAAAAGTAACCCAGATTTGAATCAATACTTCAAAAACTTCACATATTTTTAGCATGGAATATATATATGTGTATATATATATATAAAGTCTTTATATATATATATATCCATATATATATAAAAAGTCTGAACTAAATGTTATTGTGAGGAATTTGTACTGTCGTAGTCTTTGGTATCATACTGGTTCATGAATCAGAAATCTGTTTGAGAATTTAGCTTGTGGTAGTGAGTGAAAAATAAATATACAAACAAGAAAAGCTTAAACTAAATGAACCTGGCATTACAAAGCACAAACTACTTCATCTCTATCATGGAGAATAGAAGTAGTTTCACATCAGGGTTATATTAATAATTAATTCCTCTTTTGTTCAAGAACATGTTCTGAATGGAAAATGTATGTGAAGTGGTATGTTACCTTTACTTCAAAATATGTTTTTGTTGGTGAGATTTAACCACTGAACTATGGTCTAAGAAGAGAAAATGCCTCTGCTATTAATCTTTAATAAGCTATACCAAACAACAGAGCTGTAATTCAACAGGCTACAACCAAAACTTCACTGGGGGCCCAGCTTAAATGCCTCTATGCCAATGCATGTAGCATGGGGAATAAACAAGAAGAACTGGAAATGTATGCGTGCCTGCAGGGATACGACCTGATTGGCATCACAGAGACATGGTGGGACGGCTCCCATGACTGGAGTGTTCGAATGGAAGGATAGAGGCTCTTCAAGAAGGACAGGCATGGGAGACGAGGAGGGGGTGTAGCCCTCTATGTCAACAACCAGCTGGAGTGTCTGGAGCTCCACCTGGAGACAGATGAGGAGCTAAATGAGAGCCTATGGGTCAGGATTAA
>NW_010303862.1:4804-5135 GCF_000700745.2 Antrostomus carolinensis
GGTCTGCGACAGGCCACCAGACCAGGGAGACCCAGCAGATGAGGCCCTCTATAGGCAGATAGGAGCAGCCTCACGTTCACAAACCCTGGTCCTTATGGGTGACTTCAACCACCGAGACATCTGTTGGAGAGACAACACAGCAGGGCACAAACAATCCAGGCAGTTCCTGGAATACATAGAGGACAACTTCCTTCTCCAGGTGGTCAAGGAACCGACAAGGAGGGGTGCCATGCTGGACATTGTTCTCACCAACAAGGAAGGGTTGGTGGGGAACGTGAAGCTCTTGGACAGTCTTAGCTTCAGTGACCACGAAATGTTGGAATTTGAGATC
>NW_010303863.1:0-64935 GCF_000700745.2 Antrostomus carolinensis
AGACGTGAGGTGGAGGCTGGACGGTCGTGGGGGAAGGCAGCACCAGCTCTGTCTGCCCCATGCGCCTTCGAGGTCCTGAGCAAGCATCGTTGAAAAGTAATAATGATTTTAGAAAAAGATTGTGCTCTCTCAATAATTCAAACAAACAAACAAACAAACCTCACCCAAGAATATGGCAACCTAAAAATAACAAAAAATGAACAGACACAACCCCTTTAATTCCCTTCCATTGCTAATGTTAGCATCAAACTGCCAATAAGTGGGGCAAAAATCAAAGCGTGCCGGCCCCCGTGCACTGGACGTGAAACATCGGCCTTGGGCTCATGAGTTCTTTCCCGCACTTGTCTGATCCTCCTGGAAAGACCTTGCTGCAGCTGGGATTGTGCCATGTGCCTGGGTCACCTCTTTGAGGCCTTCACCTCCCTGGAGCTCACCTCCAGCCTGACAGGTCTCCCCCGAGACGCTTGGGAATGTCTGGGCAGCTCCAGGAAAAACAGCAGCTTTGCCATGACTTTTTAAGCCTTTTAATTTACTGTTCTCCAGTGAGTCATTTTCGCCACAGACCAGAGGGATCTAACAATATTGCCTGCAAAACCAAGCTGTGTTGTTTTACAATGGAGGTGGGGTTGCAGAAGTGAGTTGCAAAGTGAAGTTGCTTCAGGAAGAGAGGAAAGAAGAGATGCTTTGGCTTTTGCTGCAGCCCCTCTTCCGTTGAGACCTTCTGCTCCAAACAGCTGCTTGCCATCAGCCGTGCCCATCGCTGGAGTCACCTCCTGCTTTAGTCCCTGCTCCTCACTGTCACTCTTCTCTCCTTCCCTAGATCACCAGTTTGTCTGATTGTTTGCAATTAACTGTTGATTATTAAGCACAAAAGTCCAAAGAGGATAATTAAAAACAGTTCAGCCAGCAGCAGTGCAGAGAGCCTGCTGCGGCAGAAGAGGGAACGGCACACAGCAAGCACGTCCCTGCTTATAGTGGGCTGACGTGAGCTAGTGAGGACCAGCACGGCTGGTGTGCACCGGCAGGCTGCTGGTGATCTCCCAGAGTTAGGATGAAGCACTGCAGCCTGCTGCTCCAGCTCCCAGTGGCCCTCACGCTGCAATAAATGCCCAGTAAGCCCTGAAAGAGGGGTCATTGCCCATCCTGTTAACCAACGGGACCAGGCACCCTGCAAGTACAACGTGCAGGCAGGTCCACGGCAGCAGGTGTGAAGCCTTGAGCAATATCCTCTGGTGATCTCCCAGAGTTAGGATGAAGCACTGCAGCCTGCTGCTCCAGCTCCCAGTGGCCCTCACGCTGCAATAAATGCCCAGTAAGCCCTGAAAGAGGGGTCATTGCCCATCCTGTTAACCAACGGGACCAGGCACCCTGCAAGTACAACGTGCAGGCAGGTCCACGGCAGCAGGTGTGAAGCCTTGAGCAATATCCTCAATAACTTTGCTGAACGGGTTGAAGAAACCCAGCTTTCTGCTTTCTCTTCCAATTGTCAGTGGAAAACCTTTCAAGAAACCACCTTGCTGTGAAATACACTTTTGTTGCTTGAAATAAAGGACACAGGCAAATGCTGGAGATGATACTACAAAGTGCTCACACAGTTCTGTGTCAACACAGATCATTTTTATGCACAGTAATAGACAACATGGGGTGCTGAGGAGAAGCCTGAGCAGAAACAAAGTACACATGATTAATGTAAACCTTGGAGGACAAAATGCTGGCAGCAGAGTTATGGTGAGGTAGAGGGGTTTTACCTTCACAGTTATACAAAAAAGAATTGTGAGTCAATTAGAATGAAGAAAAGTCTATCCAGTTGTACGTGCTAAGCTGGTGCTAAACACAGACCTCAGAGCCCCTCTGAGATGCCACCTGTGAACAGGAACAGCCTGTGACTGTGCAAAGGGAAGGAGGGTGAATGAGAGAAGAGTTTGCAGGGCGGACTGCTATTTGTCTCTAATCACATGTCAGAAATGAAGAAAATAGCTTTTCCACTTAAAAAATGAACCATGTATCCAGAAGGGAATACTAAACTTGCTCCATCATGGGAGCAAGTCTTGGTACACGGTCAGGTGAGGCAACACAGCTGTTTTTACTGAAAGTGACCTATTTCCTCACTCTCTTGTCTTTCTTTGCCACTTCCCTTCTCCTGGCCTGGTGGGCCCATCTTTTCCCTTGAGCCAATTCTTGTTGCTCACCAAACCCTCCAGTGAATTATGTGAATCATTAGCCTGGCACGATATCATCCTGTTTTCTGGGGTGATTTTCAGCTATCTTAGTTAAAGCCACTCATGGTATGACACACACAAGGTAAGAAGAGGACAGATGCAGTTGGAAGAAGTAACAAATCTTTGTTCAAAGGGAAATAGCAGGATGCCAAAGCTGGTGAAATTGATCAATATTTTGCAAGAAGTAGACATTGAGTAAATCCCAACCCTGACCTGTATTTGGGTGACTGTCTTGTACCCCAGATACAACCAGCAATGCAGAAACAAGTAAAAATGAAGAAGAAAAAGAATAATTGAACTGCTTTGATTTTCAAAGAGAAGTTCAGGACAGCCCAACTGTGAATATAATGAGTATCTTTTGTTTCCTCCATAGGAGTTCTCTAGGGATCCAGTTCCTATAAAGATATAGGCTCAACAAACTGATAAGACATGATTACAGGAACTGTGCCATGCTGTTTCAACAAAGCATACTTTGAGACACAGATACAATATTTTCTCTGCAAAAGGTGAAACTAATTGCAAATTCTCTTGGTTTCGTTGAAATCTGCTTCTTGGCTGCATTTCATAAAGCCTGAGTCAAGGAAATGTGAACAGCTGGGATACTAGAGGCAGCATGGAAAGGAGCAGGAATTCTGTGTGGGAGAAAATGCAAAAATCCAAACTGAATGAGGCTTAATACATCAGGGCTGAACTGTGCTTTGACTTTTTTTAGTAATATCCCCCAGCCTAAAGACACGATGCTAGATGCTATAAGAAAATAGCTGTCCTCTGAAGTCTGATGATTCAAAAGAATCAAGGCTTAAAATCCCATTAGATGTTTGTTTAAGGACTAACACATTTAGCAGCTGTAGAACCTAAATGTAATGTCTTGCTGTTTGTCCATTAAATCACATTACGCTCTAGCAGTGGGGTGTATACTCTGCTTTGCTGTCCTGCTGTCCTCCAAACTAGGGCCTGCTTGCTGAATGCACCACTAGCACTGTACAGCTCTTGTTCTAGACCTTGTATTTAGGGTTGGTCAAGAGAGATGTGAGAAACATCTTTGAAAGAGCTGACCTCCCACCTGACAGCTCAGCAGCAAGTTTTTCTGTTGTAAGAATTCAAGAAGCAAAGGGTAACTCCTGAAATACACAGCTGTGGGACAACCATTGATTCCAGTGACGCAGTGCCTTCCCCATAGCTTACTGCTGTCTGCACCATGGGATGACTGACAGGTCTGAGGGAATGAGGGTTCCTCTCATGGCAGGCACTGTCCTGAAACAAAGCAGGCTGCCCATGTTTCATTTACAATTTCAGCAGGACTTGAACCCCATCTGCCTTGGTCCATGGATCCTTTCCAGCAAAGACTAACACACGTTTCACTGATGCACAGCTACTCACTGAATCTGTGCTTGAGTGGACTGGTAAGTCCCCGTGTTCTGGCATTCTGGCAGCTAAAATGCAACACCTTGAAGCATCAAATCTTCAGGTCAAGCTTCTTATTTTTCCCAGTCACTGACAAGCTTTCATCCCATTCAGAAAAGCTGCTCTCAGTACTTAGAAAGTCATCCTTTCAGCCCAGTCTAGCCTCTCTGCTGAGCCCATTGAGAATTTTATAGCTCTCTCCCCTGCTGTGGATGTGCCAGACCCAGAACTGACAATCCTCAGTACTCGAATTAATAAAAGGTGCCTCAAAGTCGTGAGTTTTGTCCAAAAGTTGTAAGCTCAAATAGATTACTTAGAGACAATTTCAATTTGCCTTAGTCTGTATTTCCCTGTGAGTAGCTGGCTGGAGATGTGGGTTTTTAGAAAGAAGAAGAGAACAAAGGCATTAATTCCTTGTAATCACCCAGCTCCAGGAGACAGACCTGCAAGACATTAGAGATCCAGTAAAATCCAGAGCTGGCAACACCCCAGCCCTGGGGCCTCTGAAGAGCCGCTGGCTGAAACCAGGCTTCATAGCTCATCAGCACGGAGCAAATACAAACTTTATTGTGTAATCATTGTCGCTGGAAGAATTATCTATTCTTCATCTCACTAAGAGCTAGAGAGATTAAGTTTGGAAGCCTATTAGCCACCACTGAAATGCCATTGTTATCATTCACTGTTAATCATCACGCCCAGCTCTAATGCACTTAATCAGAGCAGCTGACACTTGGGCTCTAAATGAAAGTCAGCCAAGCAGGAGAGAGGAGGAAAATGCCCATGGCTGTTGCATGGGTCTGGCTTCTTCTGCTCATGGCAGCTTTTGAGTCAAATACACACCCTACCAGCAGGGTGGGAACTCCTGGCAGATTTTTCCAGATCACTACCTGATTACAGCTGCTCTTGGCAGTACATTTAAATGGCACGGGGAAGTGTGCAGAAAGGCTCCCTGTCATGAAATGTCCAACACAAGACTAACAGACATGTTGGGGAAGCCAGCCCCTGGTCAGGGAAAATGCTTCTTGGGGTCTTTTTGGAAACTCCTGCCTGCCAGCTGTTAATGGATGGGGTTGAACTGCAGTCTGAATGTTAATGAGCCTATTATGAACAGCACTTTATCTTGTGACAAAGGTGGATTTAATGGAGTTGAAAGGTTTCCCAGAGTAAATTTCAAAATGTTCTAATAATGCAATGAAGACTCCATTAGTGTATTTATTAATTACCATGCAGCCACATTTCAGCAAGGCTGTTTCAGCAACCCAGGATGTGAATCTCCCAGCAGAGGAAGCTGCATCCTGCAACCTCATGATGAGAACCTGTGGGGCCATGTCATACACAAAGGTGCTCCTTGTGGTTCTGGGCCTTGTGGGTGGACTGCTATGGCAAAATGCTGTCTCCAAATTTAGCTTTGAAACACTTCATTGGAGCACAGGAGACCAGAGGGTGGAAAAACCTATTCTATCCTGCACAAACAGGTGGAATCCAGGCCGGAAGACACCACTACATAGTGCAGACTGACCTTGTAGAAGTCCTTAACATGATGTTTCTTATCTCATCTTGCACCTTGAGTGCCATTCTGCTTTATTTTGCAATAATTCCAGCCTTGATGTCTATCAGGAGCTTCATGTGCTTATCATCCAAATGCTTCAAAACACCTTCTCAGCTCATCTGTCACCAACACAGTTCTAGAGCAGGATGAGTCCCTCTGTCACATAGGTTTGTAGGTTAGGGCCATATCTCACAGCTCCCTAGGCACACCCTGTAGCTCCTCTGGGCTACTGTGATGAGGCCTTTGCCTCTCCCGTGAATCCTCCCGGAAAAGTGACAGTCATGTCAGATTCTCCAGCACCTGCTTTTACAAGCTACTGTGACATCTACCAGTTCTTATTCTTTGTACACCTGGGCTCAGATCCTTTAAAGTTCAGGTCAAGCTCAAGGCTAAGATGAATCCCTTTGTCTCAGGATTGATGCTGTCCTTTCGACCCTGCTGGTCAGCGGCCTCTTCTATCTTAGGTGCTCTTGCCAGGTTTCCACGAAGGTCGACCAGAGGAGATAGGGACCATGTTCATTGTTTTATAGCACTGTCAGATAGGGGACATCTTTTTTTGTCTTTCATCTTGTGAGTTGGGTTAATAGTTAAGTGTGAATGACTGCAGGCTTTCTGTAGGTTTGTTGGAGTCAAGCTTTTGAACTCTTTCCTCTCCTAGGAACTAGCACACTCAGAGGTGAGGAAAACAAGGTGTGCAATTAACATAAAATTCTGGCACAATTTCACAATTCACAGTATCACATCGGTTTTCTTTTCTGCGCTCATCACCTCTGTCTCTTATTGAATGCCCTCTGTGCACAGAATAGCTACGTTGTCAAGCTGTAATCCACATGTCATTCAGCAACCATACAGCTGTTAAAAAAACCCACAAAAACAACAGCTCACAACTTTTCACTGACAAAGAGAATGTGATCATTCCTACCTCCATTAAAACCTCCAGTTGAAGATCTCTTCTTGCCGTGAAAGGAGCTGCATAGATCTATAGGAGATTATTTCCTTCATGACAATTAGCTCATTAGTCACTTTAAAATGAGAGTTTGAAAGTCTATATCAGTTGGAAAAGGGGACTAAATAGTCTCCTTTAACCCAGTTTCACTCCAAGTTCTCAGCTGCATTGTATCTTTACTAGCTCCAGCAATCAAAGAGCATCTTCAGTCAAAATAAGGAATAGTACTTCTTCTATAGTACTTTCTAGACAAGACTGCTAATATCCCTGAATTATTTATTGTATCACCCTACTGCATATTGCCTTCCTTTTGCTGTTGGAAGAGCTGACTCAAGGCGCTGTGAAGCAGCTTGTCTCCGCTGACAACAAACAGTGGTGGGACAGACAGACTGCATCTCGCTGGTCCTGACACACTTCCTGTTCCAACACAATCATGCTGTATCATTTGAAGACACCATGAAAGTGGCCATTGTTGCATGAGCCCTATTTTGTGGCAAGCATGCCTCACTCAGTAATTCCAGATCTTCATCAGAGGTCTAGCAAGAATTAATGCTGTATCCAGAATAAAATGGCTGCATTTTGTTTTGCTTGCGGGAAGAAGAGTCATTCCATCCTTTCTTTACAGCAAAGAACAAATTGCTCTAAACATGGAAAGGGCCCTGTTCACATCATCTGCACCACCCCCTGACTCACATTCCATCATGCAATCATGTAACCATGAACTTCAACATAATTATGGAAGGATATCGTTAGAGGAAGAGGTTCTGGCAAACACAGGTATCCACACACCTCTAAGAAATAAAAAGACTGTGACAGATCTAAGAATCTCTGTTTCGTACACTGCTCCAGCGGTCAATCACAGGAGTCTTGTCAGACACCATGAGGGAGGCTATCAGCTTCCTGATGGTTGTCATGAGTGACCAAAGAAGCACATAAAACCACAAATAAAGCTATTTGTATTGCTAGATGAATACCGAACATGATGTTTTTTCTAGGAAATACAAATAATATAAATTAATTTGTCAGCTGATGTTTAGGCTCCAGCCTGTTCCACAGCAAAACATCGAGGAAAGGTGGTTGAAATAATTATTCTCGACTTATGCAATCATTCTTTTTATTTCTGAAGGCTAATGGAGTGAAACCACGCTTTCCAGACCTTTGCTAATGACAGAGTCAGAAATAATGATCAGGGACCCTTATGTTCCTCTCATAATGAGGAATGCAACACAAAATGATAAGGATGTGAGTCCTCAACAATCACTTGTTCTTTATTTAAAAGGCAAATGGAGCATTCAGATGAGTTCTTTAGGTTAATGGAGCCACAAATAAAGTTTTGGGGCAAGGATTTTTCACAGATAATGCAACACTGGCAATACCTTTCCTGGAGGACAGAAGTGTTTACAGACAAGATTTCACTGATGTGGAGAGGCAACCTAAAAGCCAACACTGTGAGGGTAAGCCAAATCTGTCCTTTACTTCTCATTCCCGCCAAGTCTGCACACACAGTCCCCTGGGGTGCAGCAGCACCCCATGCCCAGCCTGTGTTTCAGGTGCTGGAGCAGTACAGGAAGGTCACAGTCAATGGGAGCCCCCAACGTGATTCAGAGAAGGGGCCACAGCAAATTTGAAAATTACTCCTTACGTGCCTGTCACCCAAACCTCACATCCCCCTGCCATGCACTTCCCTGCCCCCTACTCCATAGCCTTCCCTGGAGCACAGATGCTGGCAACAACCCAGCCCACACAAGACCCCCAGCAAGTGAAATGACCCAGTGACTCCTGCTCCACTGCTGTTTGCTGAGGGTTATGAGTTTGGACAGACTAAGCCCAGGAGGTGCCTCAGAGGAGCCCTGAGCAGTAGCTCAGGCAGTTTTACCCCAAAGCCAGAAGAAGACAGAGGGAGTCATCCACAAGACGTTCAGCTTCAGAGGGAAGGGGCAGAGTGTGGGAAGTCCCCCAGGCTCTTTGACGATTGTCAGATGTGATTTGTTTGATATCTGCTACAAACAACTGTAAGGAGAAGTGAGAGCCTGGAAGGATTTCTGCCTGCAAGGTCCTTTTTGCTAAAGGAGACTTTTCCCTGTTGCTTTCTGAAAGGCTGGTGAAGGCAGCGGCAGAGCAGAGCCCCACCAGCCTTGGGACAGTAGTTCAGGTCTAGGTGTCCAGAGGGATCTATTTTTTCTCCATATCACCATGTGAAGCAGGTTCATGTTTCCCACCTGGTTCTTGTCATAGTCATCGGTTCTCCTGTAAATAGACCTGACACAACAGCCATAAGCTGAGGACTTTTAGAGAGAGGGACCTTAACTCCTTGGTCACTAGCACCACATACATTAATTTTACACCAGTTTTCACTTCCACTGCAGCAAGAGGACAGCCAGGTTTATGCATGATCTCTGCTGTCCAGTCCTGAGCCACTGCCATCTCTGTAGAAACACAGGAGGGAGTACAAAGTCTTCCTTCGCTCTCTGCGAAGCCTACCCTGCAAAGGGAGGATCCTCTTAGTCTTTCTCAGGCTGCTGGTTCAGCATTCATTTTTTAAAAAAAAAGTCCAAATGCAGGTATACCCATACTATTGATTTCTCAGAAGTAGGAGGCAATACATAATCCACCAAATAAGTTCTGAGAGATGCATAATTAGTACAATTAACAGTTTCTCATTACTTTCAATATGAGACCATCACAGAGGAAAAAGGTTTTCTAACAATCACTATAATATTTACATATTTACATACTTGATATGTATCATGAAGCAGTCTCCTGGAAAGAAAGAGATAATAGTTCACAAATATGTTTGTTTTTTATCAAAGCCTGCTCAGTATTTATACATTAGAAAAATAAATTTAAACCCATTGATCTGTCAGGGTTAATGACAAGAGAAACAAATTTGAGAAAATTGGTTCAATTCTCAAGTCCCTATTTTATTAAAGCTAGCTGTTTTCCTAGGTTGTGATTTCATCAGCTCTCACAAGCTTAGTGGCAGGAGCTTTGTCAACGTGTTCAGTGGTTGGTCATGAGCATGTAGAGAAGCACCTTGAAGTGATGGAGGAAACTTGCATGGTCTTGCAAGTCAGGACTTGAGCCCAGCACCTTAGTTGACATTTGCCTGGTGTAATCATCTGTGAAAAGAGATGTGGAGCTAAGGTACTCAAAATCTGTGATCCAAAATCTGTGATCTGTGGGTTTACATTAGGGTAAGTGATGTCTGTATGGTTCTGAGGGGCAAAAAAGCTACTAAATAGAACATCTATCAATGGATCCATCTTCACACGTGCAAATTCCACCCTAAGTTTTTTGTCATTCACTTGAGATCCTGGATGAAATCAAGATATTCCTAATATTTAACTGGAAATAGACTCCCCTTCTATTGTCTTTGTATCATTCTATAGAAAAACATGAGTCTGATGCTGCAGAGCAAGCAGCAGCTGGAGAAATTCTGCTTCTATGGCTATCTCTCCCCACTCTGACCAAGACCGTATGAGATGCTAATCACCCTTCAAACCTCACAGCATGAAGACTGACTCTTGAGAGTCTATTAATGAAGACCCAGCTGCAGTAAGTTGGGCTCGTGGTTTGGACAGATGGTACAGGAATGCCCAAATAATGAACTGGGAAGGGCAGTTGTCCAAGAAAGTACTTCAAGTAACTTTAAATGCACATTTGACTATGAGTAATTCATCAGCTTAGGGAAGGTATAAGCTGCTTTAATCAGCTTGCCCCTGGGCAGAAAAAGCACATGAGGAGAAGAGTATCATCAGTAGCAGAGTGACATGTGCTGAGCATAGAATAGGTCTCAACAGTCACCTACACCCCCACTGAGTCTGATTCATTTGTTGCTGGTACAACACTGTCACCCTCACCTGCAAGAGACTAACACTAACATACGCAACCAGCTAAAAACAGTCGGTGCTGGCAAAAACCATTGGCAAAACAGTCAGTGATAGGATCCAAATGTATTACCCTCATGTAACAGATATTTTGAGAGGGAAAAAAAAGAAAAGAAAAAAGAAAAAAAAGCCTGTTAGGACTGCCATGGATAAGAGTCGACCGGATCAGAAGATTTCCCTGTTCCTGCAATCGAGGTGAATGACTTGTCATTTGGCAACGTTAAAAAGCATTTTATTGAAACGGGCACTGCAGACTGCACCATCCTATCTCTCTGTGTAACCACTCTGTCCCCATCATTATTGGCTACTCTGTCAGCTTGTGTGTCAGACTCAGATTTTATCAGCAGCAATTTTATATTTATTTCCATATCACGGATAGAGAAATTGAAATAACACCGGACACAGACTATTTTATAAAAACCTCACTCCCATCAGTCAGAATTCCCTGCATCTTTTGACTCAAGTCAAAATATTGTGCTGGGCCATGTTGAACACATTGCAAAAGCATATTATCTCTCTGCAGTCACTGTCAACAACTAAATTTGTAATCACATACAAAATGAAAGTTGTTTAGAAGGCTCTACCTCCTTGAAAGCTATGTTGCCTGATATTAATTATATTTCTAGCTAGCAACTGAATCTCATATTTCCCTGTGCATTATTTTGCCAGATATTGACTTCAGGTTGGTCAGCTTGTAATTATCTTACCCGCTTCTCACACCCCTCTGAAGTACTGGCAAAACCTGAGACCTTTGCAGTCATCTGTAATATTGCCAGCACTCCGAGGTTCATTAAAACCAGATGTTTCCTGAGCCAGCTCTCTTAAGACTCTTAGGTATATGTTATCTTAACAGATGATGTTTAGCACTTACTTCGGTTGCTTCTTCCTAAAAGTAATCACCCTTATCTAAACCCATATGCTGTGGCTTTTAAAATACAGAGTGGAAATCATGACATAATGCCTTTGACTCCCCATCCTCATTATAATATCTTTAATTACCTCTGCCTGATAATGCCAGCATTCCTACTGTTCCCAAACCTACAGAAAGTCCTTGTTGCCTCTGCCTCTTCTCACCAAGACAGGGGGTTTACATGCTGTGTTTAGCTGTCCCCAGCTCTAGCAACCCCTTTTCTGCTGCCCCTTTCCCCTCTCAAACACTGAAGGGGTGTCATGGACAAGGAACAGCAAGCAAGTCCCGGAGGAGGATCAGAAAGGACTGCCAACAACTGCTTAGGGATTCAGAGGCTTTCTGCAATTCACCTAAAGGTTAATAGGGCCAAAAGCCCTGCCTGCAATTAGGGGAAAATTGCACGAGGAGAAAAATTTGCTCCTATCCTCAGGGTCTCCATGCTGTTGTATAGGGTTTCTCTCCATCCAAAAAAGGTCAGGAAAGTAAGGTAATAGTTGGCACAGAGCCCATAACAAAGACAGAGACAGAAGTCACCACTCTAAACTATTAATTTTGTGTCTTTTTCCCATTCCACTCCATCTTTTTTTTCCAAATTACATGCCCCAACTTGTCTTCACTGCCACACACACAACTGAACTAAAAGCTTTGTATTCAGAATAAATATCTACTACAAGGAGAAGCCTGTTATAGTAATAACACATTCACCACACACACACTGCATCCTAATAACTATGGTCATGTAGAGAAATCCTCTTAAATCAAAGAAATACCACAACGAATAATGAGAATGTTCAACAAAACTCTCTGAAGCAAACAGGGAAATAGAAAGATTGTTTGACCTTTTAATACTGTAAATACATCTGCAGTGCCCAAGGAATGGCTGCATCCCACAGCCTCCTGAACAAATACCTGGTGCCTCTAATAACACCATTTTCCTGCATGTCTCTAATAGCCACATGGGTCCTCTTAGCAGCAGGACAAGACAGCTGGGATTATAGGGAGCAGCTTTTCCCGGGAGTTTTGGTGGGGTTTTTTGTTTTTGTTTTTGTTTTTGTTTTTGTTTTTGTTTTTGTTTTCTTCCAGGAACTGTGTCCATCAAGTAGGCTAGGTCATCAAATGCAGCATCCATTGCCTACAGCTAGGCAGCAGCAGAACATCCGGGATCCGTGTGTGCAGCCAACCATGGGCTACCTTATTAGTCATCACAGCCTGCAGATCCAGCTGCAATGAAACACATGTCCCTGGGACAAGCCACACTTCACTGGGAGAAGTAGGATGAATGGCTTGATCTTAGAGGTCTCACAGTCCTGAAGAAGCCCTGAGGGTCAGAGGGGGATTTTGATGAGTGCCTGAGGCAATGGCATCCATTGGCATCCAATGGCATCCACCCTTTGCTGACAAGGGAAGCAGCCTCCATAGTTTTGGGTTCGCTCCATGCAGAAGCAGTTGCAGGAAGAAAGCTCCTCATTGTCTGAGATGGGGACGATCCTATACACTTCCCAAAGCACTTTCTATGAAATTCCAAATGGCAGTGATGGGCACAAAGCATAAACCTGTCTGCTTCATGCAGCCATGTTCAGGGCAAAGACCATCAAGTTAATTCTAACTATCTCCCAAACTGGAAGGAGAATAGCTGTGAAGCTGCTTTGCTATATACAGCAGGGCTAATTTGCTGGGCACTGAAAGGTCTACTGGATCTCTGGAAGATGAGCTGTTACCAGCACAGAGCCACACTATGCAACGAAGACTCACCAGCTTGTTAAGAGGCACCTCTGCACAGCCTTGGGTCAGGTTTCCAAAACAGCTCAGTTCCCACTCTGTTAGGCCTGTGAAACTCTAGTTCCAGGTATGAGTACTGATCTGTTTGAAAAATCAAGCCACAAGCTCTGGAAATCTGCCCTTTCTCATACTCTTCCAATTACTACTGATCTCCTCATTTAAAAGCCTGGTAGTGCTGAGGGGTAGTGTGATGAGCACGGAAATAAAAACAGGATTTTGGAGTCTGCAGAGCTACCTCTGGTTGGAATGTTCTAGCCATTCTTCCTTGAAAGTAGCATTAAGAATGGGAAGAAAATAGTAAAAGGGTGTTTAAAATGATACCCAGAGAAAGCAGAACTGATTCACTAATCTCATAATTCTCTGGCCATGTCAAAGGAAAGCCATGATGACTGCCAAAACGCTTTTGAGCAAACATCACAAAAAAGAGAAACTGTAGGAATTAAGACAGCATAGAGGAAGGGGGTAAGATATGATCTGTATGAAACTTTAGTAAAGAGAAAAGAAGTGAAGAATCAAATGGCCTATTTTCATCCTGGCAAACGTCATATGCCTCAAGGCTCCACCCTGGATCCCGCACTGTTTAATTTGCTTGTGTTTATGAATGATCTAGAAAGAAATGGAACTGAAATAGCAAAAATGCACCAGCCACAAATTTTTAAGTGGGTCAGTAGTAGGAACAATTATGATGACATCCAGGAAGACCTTAGGCAACCAGATGACTGGCCCAAGTAATCAAATTCCAGTGCTGAAACACCAAGGACACATAACATTGGAAAGGGGAAAAAAATTGCTTGCACAGGAACCTAAATGGAGGTGGGCAATTTTTTCTTTACCAAGAAATTTTTTTTCTTTACACTTATCCCATGATCCATGCCCCCAAACTGTCAAGGCCCCTCATTGATGCACAGTGCATCCCCATAGCAGGCACATGCACAGCGCATCTGGCACAGAACGCCATCACAGATCTGAGTGGCAATTGTCCCTGTCCCACCGTGGGAAAGGCTGTGTCCTGCAGCAGGACAACACCTCCCCTGACTGCTTTCCCCTCCCCAGCTCACAGCACAGGGCTCTCTGCCAGTTCACACAGGCAGGTCCTCCTCTGCCTTCTCTTGCCCACCACACCCATGGGTCCCTCCGGTACTTGTTGGCCTCTGTCTCAGCGAGGAGCTCCAAGCAGGAGAGCAAAGAAGGACAGAAGATGCAACAGGAAAGAGAAAGAGACTGAAGTGTTATGAGGAGGAAAAGAAAGGACAGAGACAGAGCAGGGAGGAGGAATGGTTAAGAGATGGGGCATCAGAGAGGATGGTGCACTCCAGGTGGTACAAAGACATAACGCAGGTGACACAATGAAGTAGTCCAGGACGTTATTGTAGATCTATTTGTGTAGATTCAATATGTGTACAAGTGGTAGCAGAGAGCCAAAGTTAATTAGAAATGAAACATTGAAATATGAGCAATTGTACGTAAGCACTACAGACCCAGCTGAGATGCTACACATAACATCTCTTCATAGGCTCTAAAAACTTCCTCAGAGATACTGCACAATTTAAATGGGGTTATGAGATGCAACAGGGAGGAAAAAAAAATCCTGTTAAAGCAAGATATTAAGAAGACATCCTAGGAAAGAGCATCAGACAAGGCTCATGGCTAGGGTTAGGGTTAAAAAGGACAACAATAAAAGAGCTACAGATGGAGCTAGGCAGAAAAAGGGATCCTAAAGGAACAGGGAGGCTGCAAATACATTCTGCACTGACAGCTTTTCCACTTCCAGGATGCCTGAGAGTCTTTGGTATGGCTGTGCTGACAGATAGGGCAAGTAGAAGGGTTAGGGTTAGTGTTAGGAGACAAAAACTACTGCTCCAGTTGGAATAGGGCAGAAAAGGGGCTGCCAAGGGATGGATTCTCTGCAAAAATAGCTCTCCTGTGAGAGCTTGCTCATCATAGCCATGGCTGGGAAAGCTGGGACAAAAATCAGCCAAGGTCAGCAATCTGGACTAAGGTGTGGATTAGGGTTTGTGCTGGGAGAGGTGCAAAGCCTATCTCTCTATTTTTGAGTGGGGCTGGAAACAGACTGTTAAACCAATGCTTAAGCTGCTGAAAGAATTCATCCCCTGAGACCTTTTGTACAATAATGTTATGAAGGAATGTGTAATCTTTAGAGTGTACTCACTTTATCCCTACTCCTTACTTCATAATGTCAGGAAAAGAGACATGCATTGAAAAAAAATCACGGGAAAATCACCACAGATAAAAAGATATACTAAATAATTTTTGCAAACAGGTATTTAAGCCTATGTACTCATTGCTATAGTAGACCAAGGACACAAGATGATTCAAAATGAAAATGTATTTGTCTATGGATAACAGTTTCCAGAGTCATGGGAGTTAATGATAACAACCATTTTTAGAGTATATTAAATGCCATACTTCAAGGCTTAATCCAACCCCTAACTATTTAGGGATCAGGAGGAGATCTAATGGGGCTTGAGAACAAGGTTGAAAGGATTGATTATCCTGCATCTGCCTGCTGTGAGGTTCTTACATCTTCCTCTGAAGCATGTAGTGCTGGCCAGGGTCAGAGGCAGGATGCTGGATGGGAAGGCACCCTGGATTAGCTTGTTTGCACTCCCTCTGCTCTGCCCTGGCTGCAAGCTATGCAAGGTTTTATGTCTGTAATCCACAGCTCTCCTTGAGGAACACAGACGGCCTCTGAAATGCTAAACAATCCAGGGAAAGAAGCTTACCTGAAGCCATGAGTAAACCCAGCAGTCAAACCTCTGGAAGAGATTTTGGCTTCTTCCTCTCCTAAATGGCTCAAGGTTTGGATGTCTTTGTTTTCAGCCCTGTATCTGAAAGATAAAGGAATTAGCAGGATTTCTTTAATCTTTGTGTTCTCCCAGATAAGTGTATTAGAGGAATTTTGTAGGTTATGGAAATATTTATTTTGAATTAAAATTAAAGCTGCATCACACTGTGTATTATTGTATCTAAGTGCAGGGCACAGCTGAGCCATGCAGCCTCCTATACCTGACTACAGAAACATCATTCTTTTTGCCCAGACCTGGATAAATGAAACAATGATACTGTCTTTTCAGCAAAACCCAGTCTATATCTGCAGTGACGCAGAACACATGAGGTCCAAAAACTCTCCTTAAATCTGTATTTTATTTTCAAAATTTCTTAAGGAAATTGATTTTGGCTTTCAAACAGCAAAGAACTAGAAGTGTAACCTAGGGCATTATGGAGTCAGTGTACCCAGTTATTAGCAGAGGAGAACAATAATTGTATTTCTGTGTAAGCTTCTTTTAGTAAATACAAGAATATCTCAACTGGCTTTACCTGAGGTCTGTCCAACCATTTTGCTCTAATTTAACTGGAGGGAAGGTTGCTGTTATCTTCTAAGATAAAGAAGAAAATAGAAAAAGTGATAGTGAATTAATAGGCAGACATACTTCCTCACTACAAGCAGAGCTGTCGCTGGTTTCTATAAAATTTCCTTCCCACCTCCAAAGGAAATACAATTTTCAGAAAAGATCAAGCCCAGACCACACTCTAAATCTCAGAGGCAAAGATCTGTGAACAAAGTGAATGTATTCCTCAGGTGCAGTGCTCCTCTACCTGGACAGAGGGATAAAGGGGAAGGTGGAAAGCAGAATATGAACCCTTCCCATCTCAGCAGTTATGAGACTCTGTGATTCCTCCTCACCACCGCATGAAGCCCTCCCTGAGCTCAGCAGCCCACCAAGCAGCATAGTTCCAGCACCAGCTGAACTGCTTTCTTACCTACATCAGAGCAACCCTATCATAGCCTTGAGCAAATCTCCTTCGCTCTTAGCCCTGGCCCAGCCAACACTGAGGGAAATGCAGTTTCATTAACCCTTTCTCACAAGGACTGCATTCAAGTACACCATCCAGATAAGTCCTGATGTTGGCTTACGTCCTATTGCCTCAGTTTCTCCTGCCACTCTTTTTTTTTTCCCCTTCTGCCTTCAGTAAGCTCTTTATATTACTCAAGCACTAGCCTCAGGCCAAGTTTTTATTTCAAAGCTGGATTACTGCCTTTACTCCCTCTCCCCATTTTTCTACCACTTATCTCAGTGCTCTCTGACTGCGAGGATGTAATACAGCAACAAAGGACCAGGAAAAAGACAAGGGATTAAGGTATAAACAGGTCTAAATACTTAATAGCTGGAAGGAAAAAAAGTGTGATCTGCCTTAATCAGAGGTAAAATAGTGACAATCGGCTTCAGCTGGTCTTGTACCTAATTTTTTATTTATTTATTTTTAAGATGTCAGGTAGCAAGAAAACATGCTTGAGAAGGTTTCATTAAAATGTGGACTAAGATATGATTTGGAAGTTTTCTACACTTTGGAAACAGTCAGACAACATTTGAGGGGAAAATAATATAATTCAATCTTATGAGGACTGGCACTCCAGACAAGAGACAGTAGAGTTGCATATTGAACCCTCCTGGGTGTAAATTACTGTTTAATTTCACCATAAGGATCTTTGTTGCCAGTTCTTGAAACTCATCCACATGGCTTTCAAACTGCAGCTTAAAGCTCCGGGCCCTGGAGTCAAGAGATGATATGAGAGTCTCAGCTTCCATCACAAATAAAATTGAGGCCTGACACTTGTGATGGTGAAGATAATGTTGAATGTCAACAAGGTTTAGATATCAGGGGAACAAAAAACCAAACCAAACCAAAACAACTTTTTCTATCTCTTTTTGACTTTTTTAAAGGCAAACTCATAAGGATGGTGTACCAATTTGTCTTCTGAATCGCTGGAGTGAGCAGTGCAGTAGACATGGGGCTGTTGTAAGTATGCACATACCTCATGGCTGTTGGCTGCATTCTTTTTTTCTCACTTCAGGTGTCACGGGGAGAAAAGACCGAAGATGCAAATGCCCAGTGCAAACAGCTAAGCATGTGCCATCAGCTGCCTTGTGGAAAGTCTGGGAAGAAGACTTGTTCTACTGTTCTACTGAGACCTTTTGGCCTGCCCAAAACAGGCTTTGTCTTTGGGGTCCTCAAGCCTGCAGCAATGAGCAGCTGGGAGGGATGCATTTAAAGCTTCAACCTATACCTTCTCTGCTACCCTCCTTTGAAACACTACAGCTTGACTCGTTGACTGTACTCTTGTCTCAGTAGCCTCTGGAGCTCTGAGCTGGATTGGGTTTCCTTTAACAAATCAGCCTCCTAGCCCTCATTTTAACATTAATTGATTGGAGATGCTTTTAACTGTTCCTTCTGGGTGTATTAATTTTTTACAGATTGAATTTGTTTTGATGAGGCAGGAAACCTGAAACTATTCCTGGCATCTCCTGCATACTCAGAATAACCACTCTAATGCATTCAGAGAAGCACACAGCAGCAGGGTGGTAAAAGAGCATGGCTGGTGAGGGGGGAGGCAGAAGAAGGGAGGTAGTCACCTATCCATTTCCAAAAGACATCAGTAAGTGATTGCTTACCCGTGTCATCTTTTATATTAAACATTTTTTCCCAGCAATGCAGGTATTTCGATCAGGCTGGGGCTGCTGACATTAACAGATATTAAATACACTCAGGAGAAATATGATCAAATGTTTGAAGTGTCTAGTAAATGTGCTGTTAGCCGCCCTCCCAGGGAGGCTTAGTGCAAGCTATTGTGTTTTGCTGAGCGAGAGAAAGGCTGGAATATTAGACAAGGAATCCAAAGGCAATTTTATCAGCAGTGTTATGCAGCTCTGGAACACATTGCTGAAGGATTGGAAGATTTTCTATTGCAGCCATCAAATTACTTGCTATTCTTAAACACTGAAAAGCCTTTTTGCATTTTATACCCTCCAAGTTGGCACCTGTAAAGGACTGCTATGCTCACCAGCAACACCTCCTTATTCTAACACTGTGGCAAAGCTCTGGGCAGGGCCAGGCTTTGGCACCCTATTAGACCAGAAAAAAGGTTTCATCCTTCCTGCTCACTCAGACAGGAGTGGGAGATACACGTGGCCAAGCTCCTCTCTCACATAACGCTGCTCAGTTCAGCATGTTTAACCCATAGATGAGGTTGACTGATTCCATTCCTAGCGAGATACCCTGGATCATCAAATAGGCCTCATCCATCTCTCATTTCTTCCTCCAACAAGATTTGCTTTTACTTCCAGAGGTTTAGTACCAGAAAACCCCATCACTACAGCTCAACTACTCTGCTCCTGGAGCAGATGAAATAACAGATGGGAAGACAATTGGCGGAGGAAGAAGGGGGTCAGTCACACTGAAAGTTATGCAAAAGAACATAAGGAAAAAAAAAAACTGAGAGAAGATCCTCCCTGAAAGTATATGTCCACACAGCAGCTATTTCTCCTCTGTTTTTCAGCTTTTGGTTTCATGAGAAGGAGCTTGAGGCTGCTTCTTCCTCTTGGCACATCAGGGGTACCATGCCTGAGCCTGTGAGACCTTTGTTAGGCTGGGCAATGTAAACACTCCCTCACAGATGTTTCCTCATCCTTGAAAGAGCCTCTTAATCCTGCAGGGCTCTTCCACAAGGTTATAAAAAAGAAACAAAGTAAAAGTGAAAGGCCACTTTCTTTGGTAAAAGGCCAGGTCCCCCCTAGGGAAATATGGTTGTAGATTATAGAAGACATCCCATTTATTACTAATAAATAAGTTACATAGATTAGTGACATACATAGTATTTTTCTATCCTGGAAAGCATCCTCATTCCTTTAAAACTTTCCAATATATCCACATAATCCAAATACAGCCATGTCTGAAAGAGATACAGTCCCTCAAAAAACTTCTCTCCAGTCAAAAGTTCAATTCGGTCAAACTGAAGGACAAGCTTTTTTTTAGTAAAGAAATCAAATGCCATGTTTCTGGCATACATCCACACCTTACCTTAGATGGTCAGTCCCAGGAGCAGCCTGAAGCCTAGGGCACTCCTGGGACCCAGGGCTACATATCTGTAGCACCCATGTAGATTTGAATTCAGTCTGAATTCAGTCCTGCCCACCTTTCCAACAGGTAATGTTAGTGCCCTGCTAGAAACTACTTGGACCGCATCATCTGTCCAATCAATTACGTGATGTTGCTACAGGACAAACAAGATATATGAGGACAGTAGGACCATGCATCACACACTGGGGTCTCCAGGTAGACTCACCCTTCAGCGCCTGTACAGTACCGTGTTCCCATATTCCCTTCTCCCTGTATTCCTGGGCTGAACATCTGGATTAGCCCAGAAGTACTTCAAGACAATGATTCAACAGGCTAGACAGTCAATGAGGTTGGCTTCATTCAAGGCTTTGAGACTAGTCATTAAGCAGTCATGATGGTCAAAAAGCAATTGGTCAATGCACTGCAGAGGACTTTAACCCGCCACCGAAGCACTGAGTACCAACAGGCACTGACTTCGGTGAAACAGTGGTCTTATTTAGCAAAGCAAACCTTAGGCCCTCCTGTTTGTTCATTTAGCACATTTATTTTAAATTCAAACCTGCTGTCTTCTTCTACTCTTCTTTTTCTATTGCTAAAATGGTTTTATGACAGATCTTGATGGATATGAATTGTCTGCCATATGTTGTTTCCTTTCCTGACTGTTATCTCCATATGTCAAATGTACTTGGATCTGATGATCTCCATACAAATGATAACAAAACAAACAGACAAGGAGAGGCCAGACTACAGGGGAAACAGAAGCCCTATCAGAGAACTGAAATACCAGCAGACAGCCTTTCTACTGGAGACTGTATGTTTACATGCTGTCACTCAAAAACAGTGACTATCTGCACCTTCCAGGCACTCTGGCACATTAGTTGCTCTCTGACTGCTAAGAAAGGATGTGTAGGAGGGGGAATTCCCTGGGGACCCACCACCCTGGTTAGGATACACAGAGCCTAACAGCAACCTTGTGAGTAAGCGTTGTTTTGCCTCCAGCATAATCAGTGCCAATCTTTTTACATCTTGTTTTTTTCCTAGTAAATTGGGTAAATTATCAGAAGTGCCTCAAGTGAGTTCAATCTACCAGAGATTTGATCTCCTAAGTCCCTTAGACACTTATGAAAATTGAATCCTTTCTCTCTTACAGTCGTTGCCTTTCTCTTTCATTTTCTCCTTACCTCATTCTCATTTTTCTCTGTGTCTTTGAGGCTTATTCAGCTCCTCAAGAGACCCAACAGCAAAGAGTATTTAGAAAGCAGAGGATCCTAAATATCTGATAATCCTAGATAGTGTAACGTGGGAATCCTGCCATGTTGCCCCTAGTTACTTTTTCCCTATTCATCCCAGTTTTGTTTTCCCAGATACGGCAATTCCTGCTCATGGTTCAGGCTGCTCCCCCCTGGAATGAAAATCTGTGAACATGGGAGTGCTTGGCTTGGCCAAAGTCTCCTTTTCAAGTCTGTTGCAAAGAAGACAGGCTGTTCCCAAGGAAGCTGGTGACACTGAAGACAAGTGAAGCTGTGCTCCACATCACTCTCATCTCTGTGGTGGGAGCTTTCCTTGAGGCAATGCAGATCCAAAGTCACGTTGTACAGCCCCTGTGTCCATATTGCATTACTGGAAAGGAATCATCTTTCCAGTGACATGTACAGCCATTCTCTCTTGTTCTTGTGCCCAAACTATCCACAAGAGAGCAAGGCGTGGTGCCTTTCATCCTGACTGAATTCATCCAGGAATCAAGTTCTTCCTTATGGGACAAGGTAAATCTGTGCAGTTCCAGAGAAAGAATGCACAGCAAGGTAAAAGTTAAAAAACATGTTTTGTGTGATAGTTTCTGAATTCCTCAAGTTCTATGCTCTGAATCCTTTTTTTCCTTCTTCCCCTCACAGTTATCACCCTGCTGAGCTGCTCAAGAAATGAAGTGTTGGAAGAAAGATCTTTGCAAGGTTAAAGAAGACACCTTTCACTTTAACAAATTATGGTTTACATTTGTTTAGCATCCCTCTCATGTGTCTGTAACAGATACAGGCAGAATTGATTACCTTTACTTTAGGCTTACTAATTAAAGCCCTCCTCTGATGTAATGTTACCACTAAAATTTCCACTTGGGTCATCTGTGTTTTTCTGTGGATCTGATCTTTTTTTTTAAGACAGAGAAGATAACATTTAAGGGGGTAATTTTTTAAGGGAGACCATACACAGAAGGAATGAAAGGAGCTGATGAGTCAAAATAAGCTACACAAGGGAGTTCTAAGATCTAGAATAATTCAGGTTGGAAGGGATTTTAGGAGTCTTCTAATCCAAGCACAAGCTTAAAGTCAGATTCAAAAGTAGATCAGATTGCTGAGGGCTTGTACAGAAGTTTTAAAAACCTCCAAGAATGGCAATGCCACAACCACTCCAGAGACTTGTTCCAGTGCTTGACTGCTCAACTTGCAGGCTAATACAGCAACCTAATAAAGGGATTTATGGCTGGTGTCTGTCTTGAGCTAGCCTTTCAAGGCAAAACATGGAAAGTATGGTTGGAAGTAACTAGTATTTGCTTGGGGCTCAGCATCTACCCAAGAAAACTCTATGGCCCACAAGAAGAGCTGGTGATTTGATGTTTCAAGCCTTTGTTCAACTACAAAACACATCAAGGATGTGTATGCTCCTAGGAAAGTTCAAGTCAGCCTTTATAATGATTTGGTGAACAGCGCTGAGAGAAAAAGATCTGTAACACAAATCGCCTTGAAGAGCCACTATTGTGAGTTCAGAACTTTCTAGAGCATCCCTTATCAGGGGTCTGGCCACACTGCACTTGAAAAACAACACTCCTTTACCATCTATGATGGTACCAATGTTTTTATTAGTCTTATAGTGACACACACACTCGCTCTGCTAGAAAACACAGCTGCAGCAGATTTCTTACCATCACTACCACTAACATTTCAGGACCCTACTGAGTGGTCTGGGCCCACAATACACCCAAGGGCACAGTCAGCTTGGGTAGAGAGGCAGAAACGAACAGTATAGAGCGGTCCTGGTCAGAGGACAACAGACCAGGTTATGCCAGCTTCAGTGCCAAAGTCGATGTGTTAAAACTGTGGCTTGAGTGCTGAGCCACTGCTGGAAGAGATCTCACTGGAATGAGTGCCGATGCTTGTATGAGCAGTCAGGCACAGGAGAGGGACTGAACCCTTCAAGAAATGCCTTTTTCTGGAAGGCAGGTTACTGTCTCCTAGTCCTGAGTGTACTTAACAGAGGTCAGAGGTTCCCTGTAACTCTCAAGTCCCTCACTTCGTAAACCTTGCTGATATTTTGCTGGCTTTTGTGACTATGGTGGTCTCTTGGACCCTTCCCATGGAAGGAAAGGAGAGAGGCACAGGCTGCAGCAGACCTTTGAATGCACAGGGAAAGCTGAGATTTTTCTAAGAAGTCGCAATACTCATGTAGTTTATTTGTCAAATTAGTAACGCCTGAGACATAACAAAAAGCTTGCCGCTTCTCTAATGAAATAAAATTTTAGCTATTGGCTCAGACCAATACTACAGCAGACTGGTTGGGTTGCCTCTGTTCTACATGATGGTTGTTACTACGCGTGTATTCAGAATATTTTTGAAAATTAATGTGATTCATTCTTTTGAGCTACTGAAACAATGGGTTGATGCAGACAAAGTGAATAGAGAGTACAACATGCTTACACACAATGGAGTTTTCCTTTGTTCGAGTAATTCTAGCACCAACCATTTCCCTGTTTAGCAGTAAAGTTCACATATGTTAAAATTCAAATCTTCTAGGTCACTTGCTCATTAGCCACAGAAGTGCTCTGCTTGGAAGTGCAATATAAGTAAATAAAGAATAAAGTACGTAATTCAATTTCAATTCAAGAAAAAATGAACCTTGAGAGTTTTTCTTAAAGTCATCCAGCTTTCCAGGACTCTGGTCTTCTGGCCATGCTTTAATAACTGCTGCTAAAGAAACAAGCAGCTTAGCAAGAAGCACTGCAATATGGGAAGGGTTGAGGACCAGGAAAGAGTCAGTTTGGCTGGACTATGACTAGCCTAGCATCAGCACTGAAAGAAAGCAACAATTTCAGACTCTCCTCTACCAACCTCCAGTTACAAGAGGTCTGTCTGTAACTACTTACGTAGTAAATAACTCCTAGTTTTGTCTCTTGTAGATCTCTGACCATTAAGTACCAGTGTTATTGCCCTTGGGGAGCACTTAATGTCTCCATCTATTTTAATTTCATATCATTTTGCACTGGTTCTTTAGAAATGCAATTGCATGCATTGCTTTGTTTCAGTCAATACCACCTAGACAGCTTGAAGTCAGTACACAAACTTCTTAAAGATAATAATGCCCTGAGATGAAAAGAAAATATTTGACTGCTTCATACACTTGAATAGGAAGGAATTGAAAGGACCACTACCAACATCAGACAGGCTCAGCATTTATTTTTATATTTCAAGGGTCTGATTATATTTTGTTGTCAAACTCTTGCAGTTCAGTTCAGTACAGTTTTTACCAACATATAGAACACTTCAAAGCTGCTGGTACAATTGTTTCTGTTTAGATGGTGCCCTTTAATCAACATAAGATCTAGCATTACAGATAGCTGGTATGTAGAACTCATAGGAAGCCTTGCCAAATCAGAACTCATGAACCTTCACAAGCTCTAAAACACAGACCTATCTGTGACTGCAAAATAATAGAAATCATAAAGCTTCCCTAATTAGTGCATTCAGTTTTGGTGCCATCTAAAGACTGAAGCACGTAAGTCTCTATGTTTAAAATTAATTCTACAAGACAGAGAGGAATCACTGTAGTGCACAAGCAGAGACAGGAAAGGTGAGAGAGGAGGAAATGAACCAGCAAAATGACCATGGCACTAATGATTATGGCTAATGACAAGATGTTGCAAGAGCTAAATCATCCTGAGTGAATGAGTGTGTGTGTGTGAGAGAGAGAGTGCATGGGGCTAGAATCAAAAGGGTGAACTGCTAAATGTCAGTGGAGTTGAGCAAATTTTTTAATATAAATAACTTCATGAATGATGTTTGTCTTATAGCTGATTTACTCTTTACAAAGTGTCTGTTCACTCATTTGAGATTTTTTCTGAAATTAATTCATGATTTGAAATTGTATCTGGAAAACTGTTAATTAATTCAAATTATCTACAGTTCACTCACAAGCTGTTTGTTGCAAAAATTCACTACCTGAAACTGTGCTGGTTTTGTCTAGATTCCTGGATGAGTTAATATGCTTCTCTTATCCCTAACTGCTGTCCTTCACTAATTGCTAATACTAGTTTTCAAAGGCATATTCTATTACAAATTCCAAATTATCTCTCTGAAAAAAATTTACACTCCAGCAAAAATTCCTGGTAAACTGTAAGCAAGAAAACTCTCTCTTTTTACAAAATTTCTGTGCACATGTGTGCTTCTGGGAACTCTGGCTTCCAGCTATCCTTGGAAGAACATGGTTGGGACAATGACAACCAAGTCCCATACTGAGGGAGGGCTTGTAAACATCACAGCAAAGGACTAAATAAAAAATAAAGGATACACTTGAGGGGAGAGCAGCAGTTTGAGTTTACATCTCTCAACATGGGAGACATTTCAGATAGATGTTTTGGATAAGATGAAGGCACATCCTCAGCAAAGACAGTCCTAGTGAATTCATTTGAAATTATAAATGTTGATGGGAAGCTGATTAATGGAATCCCTTAAATAGTTGATTTTTCTCCAGTGTTAATGACTGGAGGTATCTTGAGCTTTAGATGGTACATTTCTCTTGTACAAGAGAAGGATGGTCAGATCCCATCCTGCTAATGCAATAAATCTCTAAATGCCACAATATTTGGGATAAAGACAACAATGCAGATGCCACAGCACGTGGCCACAGCTCTGCAGATGTTTAATTTTGTTAAGTAATATCTAAGGAGGATAAAATAACCTTCGGCACATATTTGAAGATCATATAGAGCAGAGTTGAAAAAGGCCACTGTAAATGGTACCTAAATCCAACAATATATCTGTATTGTGCTAAGCTGGGTAAGTCGTGAATCCAGCTGTGACACAGTGAGGACTCACGCATGCCATACATTTTAACTACATTACAGGTGAGTTCCCTGATTCAGCTGCTTAGATGGGCTGTAAAAATAAAGTACTGAAATCTTACAGAGGATATCTGATGTGAGGTATCATAAAAAAAAGAGCTTGCAATAATGGGATCTGCCAAGCCAAGGGACAGAATTGCAAGAGAAGGGTAGAAAACACATTTTTGAGGTACTGACATTCAGTTTGATAGCTGCTCTGCACAGAGGCAGCTAGAGGGATGCTGAGTTGGTCTTTTCCATGTATAGCTATGATTTCCTAGCAGCCATTGCTAGAAAAAAAAAAAAAAGAATCTTCTGTTTTCCTGAGCATAAAACAATCTACCATTTCAAATTCCCTTTCTGTGGCAACACTTATGACTCCCAGTGAATGGTGGGGCATGTTCCCCACTTCTCTTAGTGCTCCTTCCTTAGACAACCCTTCCCATGCTTGGCACCTCTTTTTGGTAGTTATTGCTCCCTTGTCAAAGATAAACCTACATCCATCACTGCTGCTGTAGGTTACGGCATCAGGTTGGACTCCCAAACCCATGGAGGTGACTGACAACAGGCAAAAATTTAAATTAATTGAGATTTCCCTCCTCATTTGGAAAGAACTCAGCGAAAACATCACACTTGTCATATCTGAAGGATGGCTTAATACTACACTCCTAAATGAGACATGACTGAGTCTTAATCCCACTGAGTGAAACTTAACTAGTTTGTATTAATAGTTTATTATTATCTCTGATAGTTCCCCCACTCTAAATCCTTTTTGCATCATTTATATGGGATTTTTAAATGGCAAAGCAAAATCCATTTGGAGAGACATTTTCCCATTTTAATAACATTTTCACACACATCAGCTAAGTCAGTCACTGTTGCAAGCTCAGCCTCCCTTTTCTGCAGTGATAAAAATTAAATGCCAGCTGATCTCCAGGGAGGCTATAGACTGAGCCAAACAGAGCAACCTCCTGTGGTAGATACTATGCTCTCGGTGAATCCCAGCACTACTTATTCATGTGTTCAGCAGTAATTCAACACCAAGTTTTTGCACAAATCATGGGATCCCAGCACAGCATTTTTTGCTGAGGGAGTTTCTCTATACCCTGAGGTTGGTCTGCAAGCCACCTCACTCCAGCCTCTCCATTTCTCAGTGCCAAGCTAGATCATTTATCCACTCTAGATAGTGTGAAGAAGTGGCCCTGAAATTCACACAGGAGCTTGGAGCTAAAGATGGGGACTCTTTCAAGTCAGAAACCTAAGAAGCAGATGTCAAATTCAGTTTTGCTGTTGTGGGGACATACTCAATTATAAAGCTTCTGTTTTTCAAGAAGGAGCAGAATATAACTCCCTTTATTTCTCCTTCCTACAGAACAGGTTTCTGTCTATCTCTGCTGTAAGGAGCTGAAAAGAATACTAGAAACAACAGTGTACAACTTTCCTAATAGTCATGGCCAGCACCACCCGGATTAACCACAGCTGGCCAGCGTTCATCCAAAAAAGCACTGGGAACTGTTAGCACCAACCATGTCTAAACTGTTAGCACCAACCATATCTTTTTACAGGTAAAGTTCTTCCTAAATACTGTGATCACATAGATCACACTCATAGGTAATAGCTCATGACACCAAAAAATTGAAGAACCTGTGCCATCATTGGGGATTGGACTAGATGATCTTTTGAGGTCCCTTCCAATCCCTAATATTCTGTGATTCTGTGATTCTGTGATTATGTGATCAAGAACTCCAGATTTGGACTGGCAGACAGTACATACCCATCCTTCTGAGGACAAAAGAGGGAAATAACCTCACTTACAGAAGCAGGAAATACACCCGCTTCAGGGTTGTTCTACAACTACTACTGCCTGTCACCCCCCAAGAATATCTCTCTTGGGCCAGACCCCAGCCCCTACATGGCTATAACAAAGAGCACCCGCTTTGAAAGTAATACTTAAAGGGAAGGCACATGGCTGCTGGGACTGCCATCACCCAGACCTTTTGCAGGACTATAAACCATTTGGAAAAAACCCCACAAATATGCAGGACCACTGTATAATAAAAAAATCTTTCATTCCATTCAAGGTATGAAATGGACCAGATGTAGCAGGTCTTTTAATTGTGAGTGCATACAGAATCCTTTGACGTCCATTCTGTGTTGCAGTTATAGGTGATCGTAGGACACCTGAAAATCATTGAGGGTACAACCTGGTAATGTTATAATTCCTCAGTGGGCTCAGATTTTGAAAAATTAAATTTTATTCACAGGTTGCAAGTGAACAAGGCCATGGGAAGTGATGTTTTGTACCTAGTAGCTTTCTAAATTTATGCCAGTTTTGTACAGTGCGGATTTTGCTCATTCTCAGTGATCCTGTTTTTTGACATGAGGCAGAAGAACTAAGGAAATGTGCTACCATGTTTTAGCATTGGCTAGTAACATTCTGTGATTGGGGCTATTGTAGCATCTGAGCTAGTCTTGCTTTGCACCTTGCACAGGCATTCATGCCTGAACAAAGAACATACAAAATGCTAGTCTCTGGATTTGGCAGTGTATTATAAGCATTTGGCACAAGCACACATTTCAGTGTAAAGTGCAAGACAACAGAGAATCCAATCCCATTCATTTCACAAAGAAAAGAGGAAAAATAAAAGAGGAGTATTTTGCACTTACCTAATGACAAAATTTGCCAGGTTTGAAGAGTCCTTTTTTTTAATGTTCCTATCAGCCTTGCTTTTAAAACAGGAAGAATGGTAGCTGAGGGCAACTAATAGCTTACAGGGTCAATCTCAGCATTAGGATTTGAATGAGGAGATGAAAGAGGTCTAAAGGGAATGAAATCCTCGGACACAGAACTATGATCCTTTTGGGAATCGTTCCCATGGGGCCACTTAGCAACAGGCCACCATCCAAGCACAACACCCCTGAGAGCAGAAGAAAAACTTTCTTCTTTGTATTTTGCCCTCTCTGTTGAAAATACTGTTTTCAGCTTAGTCCCTGGGGAGTCAGTGCCTCATCAGGAAGAAATAAAGCTAGCCAGTCTGAGAGTGATTGTGTTTCATGCTCTGCAAAGGCACACATTTCTCTTATCCCCAGGAAGAAAATTGCCTCATTTTATATTCAGAATCAAACGTACTGAAATTATAAGCAGTGGAATAATTACGTTCAACATGACACACTAGATCTGACCTTAATAAGACAGCCTGGTAGCCTTAACTGTTACGGGACTGGCTCCTTCAATTTGCAGACCTGGGGATCATTTCCACATTTTTCCTCCAGTAAAAACAAGTTATGTGCTTCTTGCATCATGTCCATGTGCTCTGTGTGACCCTGGGGGCTAAAGCAATAACTCATTCAGTTCTGCTGCATCTGAGTGTTGACTTGGCCAGTGCCACTCACACAGACACAAAGAAAGTAAACATTTACTTAGGGAGATGAATAGACACAGCCATGGAGTTATTTTTAACCTTTAATTGTTTGATATTGAATTTTAGCAATTCTAGAAGAAACTGTGGCTCCTCTGACACAATGATTTTGTCCTGAGCATTGATGGTTCCAGTGCAGTAAGGACATACTTATTTGACAAAAGTATTCGGTATCAAAATCTGTCACACACCAAAATCTGCCAGCAGACCTCACATCTGACCTCCAGGTCACATTGGTATTCCAGTGCCACCCCCACACACCTCTGCCAATGCTGCTCAGTCATGACCTACACCCCCACTACTATAGCTCCGAGCACCCCACGCGACGTAGACAACACATTTTTGTGATGGGATAAATCTAACACAGAACCATCACACAAGTTGGAATTGTTTATCTTTGCTCTGAAACCTCTCTGTGCTTAGAGGACAGGAAGCTACAGGACAGGAGGGAGGGGAAGGAATAGATCTGGCCAGGACATATCCTTGGGAGCTTGCAGATGTGGTTTTTAATCCTTTTTTTCCTTGGGGATCAGTTAATCAAAAGCACGTAAGAGATTAAAATCAACATCCCACCTTTCTGTGAGTAACAGCAGCAGCTGGAGAGAAATGTGTGGATATAACTGAGATCTAACAACTATGTGCAAATTTTACTCTCCAGGGAGGTGCAAACATGAAAGTTTGGCTGAGAGTTTGCCTCTTCTCCCCTGGCAGAGGAAGTATTAAGGTTTCTGCGACTAAATATCCCAAATCAGGCTATTACAGTGCTTTCTTCCAGAATTTGTGAAACCACTACTTATTCCCAGTTCAGCTTTCTATATAATCTTGGATTTCTTCAAACCAAAGGCAATGAGAGACCCCTTGAACCTCCTGAATTACTATTCCTTAGGGGTAAAAGTGGCACTCCAGCATTTCCTTCACAGGGATGCTGGAAGGATAACACTGCAAATGCTTGGAAAGTGTTCAGAGGCTGTGGGTATAGATGTTGTATACTCTGAGGACATGCAAAACAAACGGACTCCTGTCTTTATCGAGACATTGCATGTGCAGGGGTTATACCAGGAGACTAGGAGAAAGGGATATCTGTTATTTTCCCAAGTCTGTCCTTGCTCTTCTAGGTGACCCCAGAAAAACCACTTTTCTTCTCAGTACATCCATTTCCCCAGCCATAGTATGGGAACAGTACTACTGACCTTACAAGCCAGGAGATCAGGAAAGCTGAATTCACTCATGTGCAGAATGCTTCATTATTTCCATCACAGATTGCGGATGAGAATTAGCAGCGTTATTGTCCTGGTGCAGCCCCAACACAGCTGATTCTGAGCTTCCCATATTCCAATGCCAAAGCAAGGAAAGCAAAAGTCATTCTAGTTTTAACTAGCCTTGAGCAAACCCTGCCTATGCTTTCTGATACTCACCTTGGAAAACCATGACATGGCACGTTGTAGCCCACGCATCAAGGACAACCGCACAACATGACCTTGCAATGGTGACAAGCCACAGCACCTCTTGCATGGAGCCCCATCCCTTTTCAATGAGCTCTGCAAAACAAACAAAGGCTGCAAGAGAACCCAAAAACACCATTATACCTTTTTCCTCCAGAGCTTCCCTGGCTCGCCTGGCAGAAGAACCTCAGTGCCTATGATCTGCTTTGGAGAGCCTGGCAGGACAGCAGACATCACATGTCAGTTTGTCACTCAGTATTACAGGTCAGGGACTTACGTTCCCTCCCTTGTCAAAAGCCTCTGGTAGGAATTTTTGAAGCTTTAGTGTATCCTTTGTCTCTGAGGAAGATCCATAATCTGAAGCTGGAGAGGGTCTCCTACATGACAGGAATTGGTCAGGGCCCTGCTGCTTCCAGTGACAGGGGTTTTGCTCCTTGTGTTATTTTTCATAGTCTCAGCATTTATGGTCTCTAGCCTTCTATACACCCTGCTCTTTGCAGTGCCACCATGGAAATGTCTGTATAAATGTGAATTTCAATAGCCATTATAATCCCAGCAGAAGCAATGCACGTTGGTACCTCAGAGCCTGTTAATCTGTAGTAGTCATAAGGCTACTTATCTCCTGCTCTTTTCAAATACCTCAGCAGTGGATACAAAAGGGAAAAAGCAAGAGCCATTCTCCTCTGGAGCCTGAGAGGGGTTTTTTGTCTTTTTCTTTCTTTTTTTTTATTTTATGCTGTACTATTGCTACATTACCAAGTGTCACATTCAAAACTGACGACAGTAAAGTTTGCAAGAGAGATGAGATTACAATCTCCCAAGTTTCTGCTAGTGTAAGACTCTTGGTCCAGGAAAGCAGCTAGTTGAAGGATGATGTTGCTAGGGCCCAAAGTGCTCGGCTCTCTGTTAGCTAATTGAAGTACTGTGATCTGAAAGCTTTGAAAGATTTAGTTCAGTTCTTCCTTGGGGTCATTTTTAGCTCTACTACCTATTTGCTGATGAATCTTCCAACTTCAGCCTACAGGTGTAGAACTACAAATGGATTTTGGAGAGGAATGCTTGTATGCCATGGACATAGGCATTGTTAAAAGACAAAAAGAGAGATATGGCTCCAGAGAGACTTCTAGTGAAGATAACGAGAGCTAAAAATGTGCAAAGGAAATAAATTATGAAACAAAATTATCATCTGGATTGGATTTGGGCTGCTGCCTCTAACGCTCTTATGGTGAAAAAATTGGGATGCTGATTCACTTAACCTCTAGCACTGCTGACATCCAAAGTTGAAGCCATTTCAGCACTCAAAATCTGGACAAGGGCTCCCCCTGAGAAACAGCCCTCAACCCTTTTTATCTCCCCAGGTGGAGTGCTGCTGAGCAATAGAGTACATTGGGCAGCCCTGGGGGATCTCACGTGTGGGGTCAACTGTGACTAAAACAAGGCCACAAAAAGAGCATTAAGGCACAAGCCCCATGATTAACTAGCTAGGTAAGTTGGACACATTATGTTTACTGAGGGAATGAAGAAAATTCTCTGCTGTGGGATGAAGTGTCCCAGATGACAGCAGAGGTCTGCCAGATGCTAGGTAGGGAAATCCAGCGGGGGGGCCAGGTTTACAAAAACAAAGGGAGGTGCTGGACTTACATATCTAAGCACTCCTGAACAGACCTGGGATCTGCAAATGGAGAACAATTTTGCCAACTAAGGCAGAACACAGAGTATTGCAGATGTGAGGGAATGAGTACGACGCTGATGGTGCTTAGCAAAGAGCCCCAAAAGTTGGGGGTGATCTGGTTCTTGTGAGGAGATAGTAATAATACCACTTTCTTTTCTACATAGATACTTCACAGTTCTTTCAGTTCAGTTTTTAATTTGATAAGCAAGAGACCCCCAGTCAAGACACAAAAGACCAAGAATGAAATCTTCATATTTATTGTCAGTCACACAGTCTTTGGCCTGCTTTTCTGACTTATGTATCACAAGATGTTGGTGAAAACAGCTGGCTCACAGATCACAATGGAGAAAGGTTCAGGAGCACATGCCAAGAACACCAGTACAAACAGGGCTGTTTGCAACTTTCTGCTTGAAGCTGCAGGAATATTTCAGTACTGACAGATCACCTTCAAACTTTTTCTGCTCCTCCACCTTTGAAATAAACCCTTAGGTCTTTCTCCACCCGCATGTTTTTTCTAATTGTCGTGAAGGTAAATAGATATCTCATCACCACCAGCTAAGGAGACCAACCACCAGTACAGATGGGACTGGAAATCTCCTGGATCTAGAGGCTTGGACGAGCTGGTTTACTGAGGCAGAGGAAAGACAGGAGCCAAGGACAGTCATTTTATAGTGCAACAGCAGGCAGCCTTCCTACACTGCCTGACACAAACAAGACATTGCTCAAATGCTCCTGTTTTCTCTTGCTCTCACACCTTTACACACCCCTGAAGAACTTTCTCATCCTGAAACCTTTGCTGGAAGGTTCAGTCTTAGAAATAAACCCTAGATTAGCTTTGGGAAGCTTTTCAAATGCTGATTGCTGAAGGCTGGGGAGGTGAACCAGGCAAGGCATAAATATTCTGTTCTTACATTTACACTGAAGCATCCACCACTGCCACTCTCAGACTGCTGGGATGAATGGACTTTTGATCCAATGTATTGTGGCTGTTTGTTTCCTTGGTTCCTCTTTATAGAAGTGGCCAATAACTAAATTTATGTTTTAAGAGTTAATAGCTTTAAATTTAATTCAAATTTGCCTTGCCAAGGCAGCGGATGATAAATTTAGCTTTTAAGCAAGAGAACAAGCTTGTAAGCCTCTCCTAATTAGAGGACGCTCAAGGCACATTGTTGCTTTCAACTAATCCAGTCTGCAAACATAAGCAGGGGTCCATAAAGACCAATATATTTATAGAGCTTCATTGATCTTTATTTTGTTAAATGAATTTTTCACTCCTGCCACTTCTGCAACTCTTCCAATGGCAGCAACAGTGGCAGGGGGCGGGAGACAGACAGAGCAGCAGTGCTGCCTCTGACATGTTATCACATCATTTGGGCACTCACAAATCAATTCTAGGTGATACTGCAGTGTAAATGTCAGCAGACAGGACTGTACTGTTGGGAAACACTCATGGTCTTTGCTCAGTCAGGCTAGTATTTTACACTAGAGATAAGGAACAAGGGGATATCACAGGATTTTCTCCTTTCCTGCTGCCCAAGGTCCAAGAAAAGTCAGTAAAGGACAATGCTGGGCTCCTTGGAGGGCACATTTAATTCCTATTGACTTTCTGCAGGCATAGTCATATATAGCAATAATCAAAACAAGACAAAATAAAAGCAAAGATCAAGGCCTAGCAACCTAAGATAAACCGTGCTCCTTTTGCTATTGATCACCTCGTGCTTTCGCTCCTAGTCAAATCTGTTCAAAACACTGGAGAAAGAAACAACTCAATGATTTCTGAGAAAACAGGCCAAATGCTGTATACCTCAAAAAAAAAAAAAAAAATCTATCTGAAAAGCCATGGGCAAGGAGCAAAGAAATGAAGTTGAATTAAAATCTGGCTTTCTGCCCCCCTCACTTCCCCCTCTTCCACTTCCTCACTGAGCTAACAAGCTTCTACCATCACCTGCTTGTGGAAAGGCAAAGGCTTCAGGCACTCTCCTTTTTCTGTGCCAGCGTTATCATAATCACATGAGCAACCACCAGGGTAGTAAAGGAGTTCTGTATTTTGTTCAGCAAGTCTTCCTGTTTGTCCAGCCTGGAAGGAATGTACTTTTGGTCTTTCCTTGTGCATCTGCATGCATGGCCCATTGCTACTTGGCTGTTACTTTTCCTACCTCACAGGGATAGATATTCAGGAGGGAGAAACTAAATGAGAGCATGCCCAAGGTGCCTCAAAACATGATTTGGTTTGCCTTCTGAATTATTGCTGCCAGAAGCTAATGAGCATTTCTCCACAGACTTTCTTTCAGAAGGACAGAAAACTCACTTGGTTTAACAAGATTTTCCACATGCCTGTTGTTGTGGGTACAGGCTATACAAGCCAGAAATATTTTCTTGGTATGAAGCAGCTGCACAAATGCAAGAGAAGCTTTTGTAGAAATCAGGAGAGGCAATGAATGAGCTTAGATTTGCATTCAAACTTAACCTCAGATCCTCAAAGGCAGAGAAACTTGAGCTGATCTTTTTAGCATGTTTCCTTGACATTTGCTAGAGGTTTAAATGCATGAATACAATTTTGTGGTGTATGTTTGGGTGTTCATGTACCTGCTGATTATTTATGTGGCATGTGTGGTTATATGTGTATTCAGGGCTTGCTCCAATGCATTTGGCAATACCAGTAAACCTATTTTTCAGTGTTTACCTAAGCAAAGTAATAATCCAGTTGCACTTACAGCACTTTGCAGCCAGGACACTTGGGGCACTGCAGAACAACAATAGAAGCATTTCAGACCACAATGCAAACACAGTATTAAAATCATCTTATCATTCAAAGAAAACATGCTGAGTTCCTGAGAAGCAGAGCAATGGAGATGTCAGAAAGGAATAAATATGTTGTTACAAAGGGGTTTTTTTCAGAGCACACTGTGAGCAAATGTGGTTTAGATGGATTTAGCAGGGAAGTGGTGGTGAGATGAGTTCTTAGTGCTGGAGCTCTCTCTGACAAAGACTCACTCTAAAAGCTGAGCTGTGTCTGGTGCTGACACACAGTCAAATTAAGCTTGAAGGAAGCAAGCCTGGGGTATTGCAAGGACCACTGCCATAAAGGGCTTCCAACCAGCAGTATCGGCGTGTGACAGTCGCTCTGCCCCAGAGGAGGCAGCCGTCATGCTGAACACAGAGCATGTGAAATTTAATTGCTGCTGGTTTCACCCACTAGTGGGGATTGAGGGAGAAACCTGCCAACTGATGTGGGAACCATGTGAAGGGATAGGGAATGGCACTTGTGACCCCAAAGTTGAGCGTTGCTCCAACAAACAGCAAGACCTGTGTTTCGTACCTGTGGCCCATCCCAGGTACAAAATAGACACTCCCACCCTCCTCTTTTATTACACTTGGCCTTTACCTTTCCATAGATTTACCCAGAGAAACACGTCAGCCCACTGGGAGCACCAGCTCCCCAGCTTGTCTGCTCAGGCTTTGAGGGGTCCCCAGCAAATGCTGTCGGAACCGTTGTTATTCCTCCTGTGCAATATCTCTGAGCACAGCATGGAGATATAAAGCCAGCAGAAGCCTCACAGACAAGAGTCTCATGATTTGTTGAGAGCCTTCTCCAAGGCTAGCTCTATGTAAAGGGAGCTGCATCTGGTGATAAGCGTCCAGCTCCAAGGCTACTGAAAGCTAAATAAACTAATGTTTATTTGTTGTGTGGCAAGCAGAGCTCAAAGCTGGATGCTGCCCCGTGCCTTCCCCATGTAAACTGGGGAGTTCCTGTTCCAATGCCAAATGTTAGAGCTGCCTTTGAGTGCCTGACATTGATTTCAATGGGATGCAATTGCTGGAGCTTAGTTTTCACTGAACAAAATGAAAGACTCTAAGCAAAGTCGTGACCGGTGGAGCCAAGTCTGGTGTAGCCAGAGGAAGGCTGAACACTGCCCTCTGCCTTTTCAGCTCCATGCAGTAGACATTTTTCACTCCCAAACAGACTCCGGTAGTATTCCAGGAAAAATGCCAGGAACCTCTCAAGAAGGAGCCTGGGGTAGGGCTGAGCCCTGCTGGTGGTGTGCACAGCGAACAAGAAATACTGGTGAGAGAGAAAAGGAGGTAACCAGGAAAGCACCAACACTGCACTGGAACAGAGTCATTCAGTATCAGCTTGTTCGAGGAGGTACCAGATGACCATGGGTAGTGCTGGCTGTCCTGTAGGAATCCCAGTGCCAACACAGCAAAGGACCCCACAGCAACCTGTCTGACTGTCTTGACAACTATGTGTCAGAGTCCCACAGTGTGTGAGACCTGATACAGTCTAAAAATAAAACAAATGCTTTCATATAATCCCACTGACATAAACACAATCACGGATTTCACATGCCAATTCAATCATGAATGTGACATCCATATTTTCCCTCTAATTTAAAGAACATCAGATGATCTTGGTTCAAACTAATTTATTATAACCAGGTAGGGAAAAAGCCTTCAGTATATAAACAAAATTACTTGTTTGCTTTATCAGAAAGAATAGCATAGAATACAAATTAGTTACCAATATTTGCACAGCGCTTAGATAATAACTAATTGCTTGGGCTCTTGGAGCATCCTCTCAAGAAAAGGAGACAAAAGACACTGTTCTACTATATTTGTGTTTCCTCTACCAGCTGTCCCTGTGTGATGGGTAGGAAGTGGGTCTGTCTGGCAGAGGTCATACCGGAATATCTTCTCTTCCACAACCACCCTATTGCAAAATGTTTAATCATTACTTGGAAGTGCAGGGTGCTGTATATCTCAGGTACAATGCTCAGAATCGGTACTCTCAATGAAATCATCAGTGACTGAGAGGATGAGATCTTAAGGTAGTATTGAATAAGAACCAGAATAGCTCAAAATTTATAGTATTAGAGTCATTGCTGATCTTCTCCAGTCTGTGCCTTAGCTGGAAAAGTTCCTGTCACAATAAAACCAGCATCCCTGCAAGACTCCAAGCTGACCCACTCTGGTCTCACTTTATTAGGCAGGACCATGCAAGAACAGCTACAGCAGCACTGTCATTTCAAGGTTACATGTTTGAAATGATCTAATATATCAAAGAAAGTGAAACATGAGGCCAATTGGCATAATTAACACCCAAAGGAGGACTGAATTCTACCTGTCCAGAATCCCTTAAGTGCTGCTTTTCTCTCCAAAGACCTCCCATTATGCTGCCTCATGTATTACTAGTGACATTAGACCTATATATATGGCCTCTCTCCCTGTCACAGTCCCTGTACATCACACACTGACATTGTCCTTTCCTCCTAGCGTTCATAAGGAACTACATTTTTGACATGACCCTATGAGCAAGGAGTAAAAAAGCAGCAAAGCAGAAAGCTATTCCAGGTGAAAATGCACAGATCCACCTAGTTAGTGATCTGAGAGTTTTGCAGCCAGGTGATGTCTCCTGTATGTTTCTTCTTCAGATGGAAGGAAAAATAATACTTGGAAGACAGTCTCTCACAGCCCATGTCACCTGGTGAGAAAGTGACTGAGGGATGTTCAGAAACTTCCAAAGTTTGTTTCATTCTTTTAGAACACACTTCTACTTTTGGGTATTTGAATTAAACAACCTCCTGGGGCTTCCTTGCTCATTTTGAGAAACTCCTTTCTTATGTGAAATGCCTCCCTTGGGCGTTTGGGCATGATGAAGCATAGAAAATGTGCAGCCTGGAAAAGAAGCCTGGAAAGGCCAGCTATTCTAGGAAGAGATTTGAAAATGCTGAAAGAGACCGCTTATGTCCCACTGTGGACACTTCTGCTTTCTTATTCTTTTATTCTCATTTTCCTCCTTCATTTTTCCTTAAAATAACTTAAGGGTAATAATCAGCAGTAACACCAATAGCAGAAAATTACAGATACCAAGAAACTAATAAAGGGGGTGCTCTTCTGGGACTGGTCCAGAGTCCATAACAGTGTTGGAAGTTACTGCAGAACCTAACAGCCAGATTGCTCCAATCTCTCCATGTCAGTTTCTTGCTTTATTTTTCCTTGGTGTCAGCACTATAGCTGTGTGGCAGTGTTATACCTAAGAGAACAAACAAAGCATTTAGTGCTGCCCAATTTTCTGAGGTTGTATCTCAGTTTTGACTTAGTCTTTCCTCAAGCTCCTTTTGGAGAAAGAGCTGAATCCTGATTAAATAAGGAACATGTAAATAGGAAATGGATAAACAGAGTATGAAATGTTTCTCCTGGAATTTTGTTCATTCTTCAGCCATTACCCTCCATTTATGTACAAACAGGTGAAAGGATGAGTACAAATATGTTCCAGGCCAGACAAAATAAAATTGATGGAGACTACAGATGCCAGAGCAAATGAGATCTCTGAGGGCTCAGAAAGAAACTTGCTCATGTATCCACTCAATATTCATTCAAATAAGCTCAGGGAACTTTGCTCAATTAAAGCCTGGCTGCAGGAAAAGCAGATCCAAGCTGAACTCAGAAGAAGTGGTTTTCTGGACCCATGAGATCTAGTCCGAAAGAGACATAATTGGCCAAGGGATGCAGTATATTATAATGACACCATCCAGAACCAGTGTTTTGGAGCACTTTGGCTTAGTGATGCTCATCTCTTACAGTTATACCAGTGATGCAGTGTTAACAATAGCCAGCTTAGTAGCATAGCTAGACCTATAAATGCAGACTCCCACAAACAAAGGGGACTTCTGACCCTACTAGTCAGTGAATAACTATTAGGACAGATTTTGGTCCTAGTGACAGTAAATCTGGAATAAAACCACTGAGTTCATTGAAACTTTAGTAGATTTACAGTAGCATAGACTGGTTTCACATATTCAGTTGCGGTACTGCAGATTTATGTTAATATAATCATATATCTTGTATCCATTTCATTTGAAGAGAGGAAATCACAGACAACTAGAATCAGCATTACTCATCACCTCCCCAGACTCCCCGTGAAAGCTCCACAACAGGCATGACTTTACCAGTGTAGGTTAAGCAAAGCTGCATTGTCATTCTAAACAATGCCTCCCCGCATGGTACCGATCCATACTGATACAGTCAATTACAATAACATCTTACATTTGTGTAGTACCTTTCACACCAAAGGACCCAGTCAGAGATCCAGTTTAGAGGTTTCAGTGGAACGCTTTGACTCTCCTTTGCTTCACGGGACCTTATTAATTAAAGATCTTTCAAAAATCGGCACTTGCAACCTTGTTCTGTTTTCCACTGCTATGGATTCCTTTCCTGGAGTCTACACAGCTCAGTCTGAAGGTCTGGACAACAACTTCACCCACTGACCACCCACCAAACACCTCCAACTGAAGCTGTGAATGAATGTGAAAGACTGTCAGAGAAGAGACACACATTGCAGGTGAAAATGAGACAAATCTCACTGCTTGCCCTATACAGTGAGGTATAAGGTGGGTCATGAGTCCCAAAACAATGGATAAATGGCCTGACCTATTGCATATGAAATTGGAAGAAGCGTATGCAGAGACACACCCTAAGAGAGAATCTAGGTCAGAGGGAGACCAGGCAAAAACTGTGCATTTTCATCATGTTGCATTCTCAGATTACACTGTGAATATCTAACATGGAGAGGAAAATCTTCCATGTAGGATCTGATTCTCCTCTGCCTCCACTTTTGGTAACAGCTCTCATGGCAATGAAGACAGACTATAATTTAGGTGAATTTGATAACTAACTCTGAAATAAGGGAATTAGAGACATTAGTAAATCTTTTCACCTCAGAACCTAGACAAAACAGGATCAAATTGCTATCTGGTGTAATCTAATTGAATTCCAGGGATTTACAACCACAGACAAATTTTAGCCAATAAAGAGAAGAATATAAATGTTTTATTCTGACATTTGGGACATCATAAAGTTAATATAGCTGTGCAATGAAGGGAAGATTTCTGAGCCCATTTGTCTAATCTAAGTCTCATTTATAATGGAAAGTAATTAAATACATTCCATGAAATTGGAGAAAGCAGAAGAGAATGCTGAAGAATGTCACTTCATTCACAGGACAGAGATGTACTTTGTTGTTTCCTGCTGTTTATCTTTTGCTCTGCAAGCAGGAGTTCCCATTTACGTTCAACTATCAACTGCCAACCTAGACCCCACTGGAAGATGCATGTCATTTCCAAAAGGATCTTAATAAATGCCACCAGTGGAGAGACATTTCACACTTGGCAGTTCATCTGTCAGAGCAAGAGATAACTTCAAATTATTTCCATGATCATTCTGCAAGTGTTTGTGGAGGGAGGCTAACACCAAGAAGATAATACTTAGGGAAGACAAGTTAGGGGGGACTCTCTGGCTTCATTAAGGGCGATCACAGTTCACTGAGCTCAGGGGTGACACTCTTACCATCGATTTGCTACACCAAGTTAAGCAGGCCAGTTCAAGGAAATGGAAAAAATAATACTTCCTTGCAATGAACAGCACAGTGCTACTAATGGCATCCCATGGACCTGGGGTGGCACTGCCAAGCCTCTATTAACCATGTCATGGAGGGCAGAGCATCTGCAGGGGGACATAGGACTCAGACAAGTGCTTGCATTGCACAGAGAAGTTAGGAGGGCATCCCTCAGCCTCCATAGGACCAGGGTAATAGTCTTCTGTTTCTCTAAGAAGCTTTGGAAGTTACTGAAGATGCTCGAGCTTAAGAACAAGGTCACAAGGTCCATACATGAATCAAGCAGGGAAATGTGGTAGCACTCACCCAAGCACTGCCCGTGTCCCTTTGAACTGTGCTCCCACTGCATCATTTTTCTGGTAATGTTCCTCTCTCCCTTTTTCCCATGTCTCCATCGCCTTCCTCTACTACTTGGATAAAAGGGAGAATGGGATGGTAGTGAATTGGGAAAACAGGATGCCTGCCTCACAAGCAGGTGGCAGAAACTGAGGTAAGTGTGGGTGTCTTGCAGTCCCTTCCCAGCAGAGAGGCAAAGTAACAAGGAAAGGAGTGCACACACAGAGTCTCAGGAAAGACGTGCGTATAAGCAGGTGTATCTAAGGAAAGGTGTGACTGAGAGCCTCTTTCTTCTGAAGCCATCTTTCAGAAGATCCTGGCAGCTTTCTCTGTAGCATAGGACTCTTTCAGCAGCTTTCCCCGCAGCGTGGCACTGCAACCTGCTCTGGGTCAAGCATGGCAGCAAGGCAGCTGCCTTCACTTGGGATCGCGCACTGCAGCCCCAGGCAGCTGCTATGAATTTTGGTTCTGATGCTGGCAAGTAGAGATGAGAGTAGGGAGAGGAGCAGAATGCTGGCCCAGCTTGGGTCTTCTCCTAGAGTGGGTTTATTCCTTGCCTATGTCCTTTATATTTGGGATTGTTTGCATGCAGCGCCCAGCAGTACTGAGCAGAATGTTAGTGTATCTAACAGTTTTGCACTGGTTTTAGCTCAACTGAATAAGTGGGTCCTCTCTGACAAGGAGTTACCTTTTATGTCTCCACTTGATATTGAGAATGGGAGAAAGGAGTCCACTTTGATGCCCTGCAGCCACATATCTTTGGTTTGGGAAGTAGGGCTGCTGGGATTTTTTCCACACATTACTCTGCTCACAACCCTCGCCAGTGTAACTGCTCCAAGCACACCACGTCCACTCATCCAGCTTTCTCCTCAATGATTCCACAGCACTGCAAGACTGTAACAGTTCTTGGAAAAGTGGAGCTCCATAATTCTGGACACATATTCTAGAGGGTTTATTCCTTCTCTGCTTGTGTCCATGGATGTCACTATATCATTACACTGCCAATTCACCTCTCCCAGCTACTACCAGCTGGTAAATACCCAGTATGGAGTCATGAACACAGAGAGAGAGAGAGAGAGAGAGAGAGAGAGAGAAAAGTAGCTCTTCTCACTCAAAAACCACTTTAACAGCAAAGGTGTTGTGACTTTTCTGTTCTAAGATAACAATCTGCCCATCAGCTTCCTCAGCTCATGAAACTTTTTCCTGGGCACTTCTGTAAAGCCTGCTCTATTCTACCAAGAGTTAATATGGAATGCATATGAAATGTATATTTGGAATGCTGACTGATGAAGATATGACAAAGCTGGAGGCTACTAAGCAATATTGGCTCCTGTGAAATGTGAATTTACTGTATTTTTTGCCCCCTAGTTAAACCTAGCCCCAAGCCTCACCAGCTGGTAGAAATATGAAGTGCAGGGTCTTTGAACATGTTAAGGTCAGCAAACTGCAACAAAGCATGGCTTAAAGGTGAGAGTGGCTTTGCATTCCTTCTTTAAACCTAGGTGCTAACCATGCTGAAATGCAACTTTATTATGCAGCCTGGAAAGATTTCAGCGATTTTATTGAAAGGGCATTTTGTTATGTTTATTAGATTTGTCAAAAAGGCATTTTATGGTGTTTATGAGACAGAATATCAATTTATGAAACTTTAACATTTTTGTCAAAATAGCCTTTACTGAAAATCAAATAATGCAAGTAGTAAAACCTCCCATCAGACAAATCCAGGCAAAATTTTCCATCAAGCAAGGCAGACTTATCCATGGAACAATCTGTGAAATACTGTCCATGAAACCTGTGCCATAAAGCAGTGGAATAGCTGCTCGGTGCACACAGTAAGGCTGCAGTGCTCCCAGGTGGGTACAGATGTGGAAATTCTGTCTCATGTCCTTGCCTGACTACACGTGTGGGAGTTGCAGGGCATCTGCTGGTTTTGCTGCCCTAGCTTTTGCAGCAGGAAGGAGAACTTCTGGTTTGTGTTTTGGCAAGTGTGCTGTTGTCCATAATAAAGACTTGTCCCTTTGGGCTCCAGAGCATGACTGGCTGGTGTTGACACACTGCACAGGAACGAGCCATAAGCACATCCTCCACTGTCTCCACTCCAGAAGCCCCTTCTGTAAGTTTTTTCTTTATTGCTGTTTTGGCTTTTCATTTTCTGCTGTTCATTTCTATCTTCCCACCCTTCTTTCAAGTAAAAAAACTGCCTTGTATTTCTGCTCAGAGAGCTCCCTTCTGCTCCTCATTTTTTTCCTTTGTTCATCCTCTGCAATACCATCAAGACGATGTGAAACAATTGATCTCTTCCCTTTTCTTTCTTACTTAGGAGGTCAGTCTGGCACTCTGCAATCTATACTCTCCCCCTTCTTGGAGACTGTGATGTGGCAGCAAGACAGGCTGAGGAACTGATTAAGTCATTACTGTGTCAGCTGAGGTCTCTTGTAGCAGCCATAACAACATTTCCAAAATGAAGACTTTGGAATGCCGTTCCCAAGCCTCTTCCTCAGGCAGAGAAAGGCTTAGTGACAATAAAATGCTTCCCACACTGCTTCCCCTTCACAAAGGAGCCCTAAAATGTTGGAAACATGATGGAGACGAGAGGTATTGGGAGGTTAGGCCGGAGAAATCCATGTAGCAAAGAGCTGGAAGAAGAGTAGGGATCAGGAAGGAATGCAGTCAGCCCTGCCTGTGTGTTGAGGGAGGCTGTCCTTATGCTGGAGAAGTTCACCCTGGCATGAATAAGGCCCCAAAGGGCAGAGGAGGGAGCTATTTGAAAAGCAGAGGACAGAGAAGGGAGATGTGCCCACTTCATGTGGCAGAGCAGACCTCTTATGGGTGTAGCATCGCTTCACCAACAACCTTTCTGGACCTGCTTTGTCTCACACTTTTGGTGAGAAGCTGCAGCACTGCCTTTGCTCGGTGTTCTCCCTTACTTCACCAGGGGACACATTTAAAGCACAACACCAAGCAGGGTCCTGCAATAACCTTACTAGACTTTAACTCTGATGATGCTAAGAGTGTGACTGTAACTGCAACCAGCCAAGGGGTATTTAATCTCCTCCCACTTCCACACATCTTGTTTTGGGAAACATACCTCATAAAAGGCCATGGGAGCTGAAAGCTGATAAAGTCCATCAAATAGCAAAGTGCCTCTTGTCAAAACTCTTCCTAGCTGAAATATCAGTAGACTTGGACGCCTCTCTTAAGCATTTGTCTATCTAAAAGTGCTGCACTGTCATTAGTTTGATTGGAGTGGAGGCATGTGCCGCAGTGATTGGCCTGGATAGTATGAAATTGCAAAAGGGAGGGAGAATGGGGATGGTGAATAAGTGATGTTATGCAATTACTATGCAAACTTCAGGGCAATAATCACCACCAACCACAACTTCCCTGGTATGGATGCTGCTTTCAGCAAACATAGCATCAAAATGGGAGTTACAAGCCAAACAGATTGGAGAAACTGCTTAACTTCTGTTGGCCTAAAATAACATCAACTGCAAGGCTTGCAGAACACATTTGTGTGCCTTCTCTCATCCCTCTTTCAATAACCCCAAGATACACCTGAATATAAAGTCTACTACCACCGTCTGGAGAACCCTCTTACTGCAGTGGTACAGCAAGTTTATGCTGTGTTTAGGGAGCATCTTTGTCTAGGTCTGCCCTGGCTTTTTGCACCGGGAAAAGATCCTGGATTTACAGGCATTTTCCTTCTTCATAACACTGGCTAAGTTAGGACAACTTTGCCACCAGCAGAAGCTACCGCCTGCACACCACCTTCTGCACCAAATATCAGACCCAAAGCCTTGGAGAAGAAATAGGTACATGGAACATAAGAGACCTTGTTTACAGCCTTGGGGTTTTTTCCCCCATTTTTACCAGAGTTTCATTTCTTCCTTGTTGCAATGGGCTATATCTTCTCCACTCATTCATTTTTGTATATACTCCAATATCTCCAGGTCACTCCAGGCAAGTGTGGACAACTTGCTTTCCCTGGGAATATGATGACCTACAACTTCTGGATGACCCCTCATGCATGCCAGGCAAGGAGTTTGCAAGGCATGACATAGTATATGAGATTTTGAGAGTATATATTCACGGGCTACTTTTGAGTACACACGTCATTAGCTGAATCCCATTAGCTTGACCCTTGACTCAGTGAGAGCCTACAGGTAAAGAGATGAATCAGCCTTGGCATAAAGCAGTATCATATGGGACATCAGCAAGAGGACAGGCAGAAAAGTTCAAAGTATAGGCGCATCCACACAAAACTTAATACACTGTAGCTCATCCAAAGATTTTCACATAAGTCACTTGTTAAATGAATCCAGTCTATGAAAAGTGAATATTGACTTGTCATAGTTCACTGTGTGAATTCAAAATGTTTCAGGTTTGTAAGAAGAGGGCAGTACAAAAGCACAAATAGAATAAGCCAGACATTAGGTAGTGCTTGTCATGTGGCTGCAAATAACTAAGGAAAGAATGTGAGCAGCACATAAAAGAGAGACACAAAAGAAAGGAGGATCAGAAAGAATGTTAGAGCTTCTTCCTTTTAAGAATTTATTTAACCCACTGACTGCTTATTTGTTTAATTCAAAATAAAAGATTACTGGAAGGCCTCCGTGGTTCTTGGATGATATATTGAGGACTCCTTAACTCAGCACTTTGGGCTGGTACCCTTTGGATTGAATGTGGTTTTGGCATAATCCCAGTCCCTTCCATCAAGATGCACTTCATTCCCACAGTGCTGATTTTGCCCTCTCTTGCTGAGGCCACATAACTGGGCTTGACAGTTATGGAAGAAGTGTATGAAATAGAAATGAAATAGAAAGAAAGGTATGAATGCAGCTTCATTAATTTTACTCCAGTCTGAATGAATTTGGAAAGTTTTTTAGGCAAGGTTTTGAAGTGAGGGACTATTAAGCCACCAATTTTTTTAAAAATCTATCAACACTGACCCTGATTTGACATTTTCCATATCACCTCAGACACCAGGATTCATAGTCGTTCTGACTGGACTTTCAGAGGAGGCTCTCTGGGCACCTCGAGGTCACAAAGGTCTTGGAAACCAGACATCCTTAATATCTGAATGTTGTTAAGAGTTCTGAAGTGTTTCTTGTCCACTGGCAACCTCCCTTTGTCTGTGGCAACCTGATATTGATTACCTTACCAAAGAGAATTTGCTTCAGACATAGAGGTGGCTATTGCCATAACTGGTGAAGACCTGAGATCCTCTGACATTTCAAGCACTGTTTACTGTGGGAACAACTGTACTGTACTGTGCTTTAGGGCCTTTAGGAACAAATCAATGGGGGTGGAGAAAAAGAAAGGCTCTGAGGGGGTCAATCAGCCCTCCCCAATGCAGCTTTCACGACTCATGATGAGATGGGAGTTTCTGTTGGCTCAGTCCCACTTTCCCCTTCCTTCCCCCTGTGCTGCCCCAGATGCTTTTGCATCCTTTCTCTGAGTCTATTGAATCCTCTGCCTGTATACCATGAAGCCCTTGATGCTCCTGTAAAATATGCAGAATGAGTATGTGAGAGGCTGGATGGGCTCCTAACTACTCCCTGGTGCTGGCAGCTCAAAGCGGAGCAGCTTGTAGCTGAACAGATGGCAGCGTTCAAAATACCTGGGCTCCCCGGGGCCAGGGGCTGGAGTCCCAGCAGGGCCAATTCAGCTAGCTATTCCCAGTTGCTTAACTGCAGTCCACATATCCTCCTGTCTCTAACGCTCTAGACAAGACCTTCACATCCTGGGGCTGGGCCTGGTTAGTATGCCTGCAATAGGCTTGGAGCACTCTTGGAGAAAGCTGGGTTTTCCCTAGTGGTTTTGGGTAATGTTTGCACCAGGAATGATCCAAAATAGCTAACTGGCAGAAATCCTAGACCTTCTGGGGAGTAAATTTCCTGGGGAGGTATTCAATAGATAAGATATTCTGCCACATATATATCAATATTTACAGTTTCCAGGACCAAATCTGCAGTCTCTTACTGAATAATTGGAAGAACTCACACATATTTTGACAGTGCTAAGAAAGCACTTTGGGCCTCGACTCTAATTTATAATGTGCTTTGGGATTAAAGGTGTCCTGTAAGTGTAATATTATTATTAATAACAATATCATTGCAAGTCCCAAAACAGTGAGCTAGGAACTGATACAGGGTATTCCGCATGTTTGCTAAACCAAACACAACCACTACAGGAGACTGAGCTATCCTTGCCTTTTATTAGAATGAAGCAGAGAAGCAATATGAACAAATATGATTAAAAAGACCCTCTGGATTAAATGTATGCCTGACTGCTCTTGCAAGCCAGATATCAAATTTTCTGCTGTTTTCTAGAGGTTGATTTTTACTTTACAGTCTTCATCTGATTTTACAGTCAGCATTACTTCAAGCTTATTACATTTGTAACAGGATACAAATACAGCACCATTAATTTAATTTTATTTACATTTCAGAGTTATTCAGCTGGAATAAATTGAACACAATTTGATTGAAACTGTCCTGCAGGACTGACTTTAAGCACATTCAACAAGAGTGCTTTATAAATAATGGCAGCATTTAGTACACAAAAGACACCCTCTTGGACTGGAGGATTGGCAGAAGTCATTAGGAGATGAGGGAAAAGCAACACTGCCAGGAACAGAGCCAAACTGAACACTTCTGCTCTGGAGCCCACTTTTCACTACACGCATCTTCAGAAGAGACCTCAGCTGCAGAGCATGATGACCTTCCACATATAGCTCTTATCGAAAGGAGTTGCTAACTTGGGTGTTTCACTAGCGCAAAAGCATCAGGACTTAGGTAAACTGCTGAAGTGAAACTTGATAGAAAAGGAATGAGGAATATAAATGTTTGTTTTGCAGTGGCCCTTAGAAATCCTAGTCAACAATGGAGAAGCTGTTGTAAAGATGCTTTGCAGAACCAAAAGACCATCCCTACCATCCACATGTGAGTATCTAAAAGGCAGTGGATATGTCTGGGTAGACAGGGCAGTGGATAGGATGAATGGACTCCTGTTTGTTGGTCCAATGGGGAGTGGTCAAACCACTGTCAGGCTCTTCACAGGCAGCATAGTAAAGGAGTGTTTTCAACAGAGATTTGGAAAGATAATGAGGGTCTTCCACTGCTCTTTGCCAAGATTCTTCCCAATAATAGCAAGGAAAAAAGCACAGAAGTGTTTCTATTAAAATGTTAACAAGTGAGGAATAGAGACTGGCAGAATGACAAGAAGGGAAACATAGCAAAGGAGATGGCAGGGTGGGAAGGGCCTTGACAGGAACAATAAATAGCTTGTGTTTAATGGAGTAAAGAAGAGGAATGTAGTAGAGAGGAGCAAAGAATTTGTAAAATCCTCAAACTGATGGATTAGGAGGATGATCTTTACAGCAGTATTTTGCAGGGATGTGCACAAGCTGAAATTACACTTGGTAAGACCAAAGAGAAGGGTGTGTCAAAATGCAAGACAATTGAATTTTAGCCAGGTTAGATAAGACCTTCTGATGCTTTTGAATGGGAAGGCCAGGGTACTACCAGCATCTTTCCTTTCTTGCCTGGAAGTGAAAGGGAAGAGTATTGAAGCATTTTTTCCTTTTCATTATGATTATTTCATTTTTATCTGAATGGGCTTTGTTACAACTTCTGACAACCTGCAGCATCCATGAGACAATGCCATTCGTGTGTGTGGTAGAAGGACATGTTCTCAGAAGCTGTAGGTAATAGGATCTTTGGTGTCCTGACACTTCTCTAACTGATTTCATGTAAGGCCTGAAAGAGAGTTTGAAGATGTCACCGTTAGGACTCTGAGACTTTTTTTAGTGCTGATTTGGTGGTGCCTAATAGGTGAGCACTCCAGGTCAACCCCCTTGTGGAATTAGCAGAAGAAAAAGCCATTCTGTTTCAGACTGCTGGGATTTTTGTGATCTGTCACAGTGAGAGGTCTGATTATGAAGAAATGGAATTGCTGTGCTGTACCAAACAAACGGACCATACAGTTTAATAATCCTGCTGTGATAGTGCCTGGTGAAACGCTTCAGATTAAGTACAGGGAACCTAGCAGAAGATAAGCAGCGAATGACTTGCCAACAGGGGAAGTTTCTTTTTAATTCTTATCAGTTAGCAACTAGCTCAGGCCCTGAAGCAAGACAGTTTATATCCTTTCATAACAAAAGAAAATCTGTATTCTATTTAATGAGAACATTCCCAATCACATTATCCATATAAATGTCTAATCCTTTTTTTAAAGCCTACTAATCTCTTAGGCTTAATGTTATCTTATGGGAATGAGCTAATTAGGCATTGTATAAAATGTATTTCCTTTTAACAGTTCTGTATTTGCTGCCTTTCATTTCCATTGAATGTCCCCTCGTCCTTGTATTCTGGGAGAGTGAATAGGAGCATCTATTTTTCCTTCATTCTACCACCCTAATTTTCCACATCCCAGTCAGGGACTTCCTATCTGACATACAACTCGCAGTGTTTCCAGACCGTCCCCATTCTCCCCACCATATTCTCATTGTTTTGCAATTTCAGCCACTCATATCCAGGAGCCTTATTCAATATCCTTACCAAAACAGGAAACAAGAGCAAGGCAAAACGATTGTGCCATTGACTTAAACAAGGGCATTACCATGATTGCAGACTGGTTTGCCCCATGATAGATTGGTATTATTTGCATATTTGATCACCTCATTATTCCTTGAGCAAGAGAAGACGCTGCACTCTTCCTTGCAGCAACCCCAGTTCCCTTCCCAAGGTGTTAGAGCTCAAGCAAAACCTGGCGAGGTGCTTGGGTGCTCTCCATCGCTCTCTGGAGGCGCTGCCATGTGCCTGCCAGTGCAGGAAGGGGCCCGTGGCCACCATCGCCTGCTCCCGTGGTTGCCTCTGCCATTGCTCCTTCTTATCTCGATGTGAGGAGACTCTGTGGCAATGACAGATCCACCTCTTACACCTCACTTTACCCTCCCTTTTCCAGACAGTTAAACAGTGCCCACAGCAGGGATTAAGGAGGTGTCTTGCTGACAATCTTTATAAATTTAAAAACTGATCACTTATTCCTATGTTTTGTTTCCAGCCCTTCTGCAGGTGTTTGATGGCTCCTTCTCTCACCTTTTACCCACCTTGCCTTTTTAACAGTATCTTGGTAGGGGGTTTGAGATGTGTTTTTAAATGATCAAATAAAATTTGACAATTTATTCACATCCTATACAACCCTGCAGTGGTATTGGAGTCATGATAGTAAAGCTTAGTTCTTACTAGAATATAAAGAGCCTGCATGGAACAGAATATAGAAATTGTGAAGGATTTCTATATTCTGGATTCAGTACAGCATATCTTCTGGCTCTTCTCCAAGCTTCTCCACATTGATTTTTTTTTTTTTTTTCAGAGCTTATACAGGAAGCCAAACAACCTTTCCATTGAACCCAGAAGTAAACTGATCACAAGCCAAAGACTAGTCCTCTCTCTGCAGCTATCTGAACCATTACAGCAGCATTTGTTGAGTGTGCCTTTATTTTTCTGGTTTTAATCTGCAGTGTGCTGACAGCCCCAGAAAGATCCTTCTTAATGGACTCTAATAGCAATGCAGCACTAAACTTATATAGCATCTGCCACACCAAGGCATCCCAGTGGACTTCCCAAATAATAGAGTTTAAAGCTTCTGCTTTCACAAGCCAAAGGCAAGGCTCAAGAGAGCAAAATGAAGTTTGGGTTTTAAAATATTGACAAGCTTGACATTATTAATTTCAAGAGGTGAATTCATCACTGCTGGAATGGATTGCAGGGAAGAAACCAGGGAAGGATCAACAGAGACAGCATTGACCAACTTGCAACCACGCACCTGGATGGGAGCCCAGGAACGAAAACTTTTGTTCAATTTGCAACAATTGTATGTTTACAGCTGCTTAACCCACTGTAATTCAAATAAGTCACAGAAAAGTGACAGAAAGTCTGAGGTCAGGCTTGCTGTACATAATTTTGAGCTTTCATGCAGTACCTTCTATACAAAAGTCCCAAAGCATTCTACAACTATGAATGGGTTATGCCTCTCTGTTAGCAAAAGCATTATAGTTATTGCAAACCAAGACACATAAAGATCAAATGATGTGTGCAAATTAAGTCATAGTAGTTCTAATAGCAGAAACCCAGGAGCTCTGGTTGTCAGATTCCTCATCTACCCCTTAGACAATGAAGCTTTCTGAAACTCCAAGAGGCCAATGTGTTACATGCATGACCTCTCTTTCACATTGGTCCTAATCCTAAGAATGGCTATATATGTGCTACGAAGGCTACTATGGTGTTAATAATTGTAGCCTTTAACTGGTGTAAAGCAGGTGTCAATACGATTTTGTGCTTTTAAAGCCACAGAAGCAGGAGAAGAACCAAACCTTGTGTTTCCTGAGCTGTCCACTCTTTCAGCAATAAATGAAACAAGTGGGATACAAGAATACAACCTGAAACAAGAATACAACCTGAAACAAGAATAAAAGGAGATGCTGAAACATTTAGAACATTTATGAACACAGTTTAACAGATCCTGGTAAGAGATTTTCCCTTTTTCCAATAGAATAGGAAGCCTATTTCTTAGATATCTGCGTGAGCTGATGAAAGCTGCTTCTGAACTGTGGCAGCAAAATTCAAGACAGGTCACGTTTTCCAATAGGAAATAGGACACACACTTTCTGAACATTACAACCAATATATACTTTTTGGTTCCATATCTTTAAAAGTTAAATGCATCTTCAAATGATTAAAGCTATCTTCTTATTCTCAAGTAACTTATCACATGTCTAATAAACCTGCGAGCACCAATCAGTGCATCAAGCTGCAAGTTCCCATTTGAAACTCTTAAATTTTTTTTATAATAGCAATAAATGATTTTGATTCAGATAGCATAAGTAACTGCAGCTTATAGATGTTACACAGAACAGAGCTTCGAAATAAGGCATTTTTATTTCTCTGCTGCAAGATTGCCCTCCTTGATTTTCAAACTATTCTCAGACTTTTTGCTCTCACGCAAAAGGTGATGTGTAAAATAAGCAGTTGGAAGGAAAGGGTATGACTGAGCAAAAAGTATGAATAAAAAAGGCAAAAAGAGCTTTTCTCTGAAAGAGAAAGTTTATAACCCAACTCAAACAGTGGAAATAAACTGTTCTGGGGATTCAAACTATTCTTATCACCCAATATATGAACTCCACCCTTCCCCAAGGTCATTCTCTCCTTCTGCCTCCCTAAGAAGCCTATTTACAATCCTTTTTTTGAGTGACTTTTGAAGGTGTGAGGAAGGACGTAGCTCTCACCGAGCGGTCTGGCTAGGAACCAATTAGTGCCCTGCACCTAATCCACAAATTTGCAGCATGACTTCTTTTCACCTATGGACAGAGCATCTGACTCTGGAAACCAAAATGCTGAACCTGTGCCCTTGGGTTCTCCTACAGTTGTTTGGTGTCAGGAGAATCCAACTGGGTACACTAGATAACAGATATCAAAGGCCCAGTTCTGTCACTTTAAGAAAATACAGGACCACTGTCAGTGCTATTCAATGAAGAAGGTACTTCTTTGGGTTAAACATACCCCAAATATGAAGTATTAGTGCCAATTTCTTCCAGCACTTGGATGGGAAAATGATGAAGAGATGTGTTATTCTAAATGCCTAAGCACCACAGAGGCACAGCATAAAACATGAGGCATGCTGCATGGCAGTGCTCCTCTTGGCTCATGCATCAGCCTGCACCAGCCGGGAAACAGGCAGTAAAAAAAGGCTGCATGCTACTGTTTCTGTCATCACACCCAAAGCTGGGGCAAATAGTCATCAAGAAGAAGCTGGTGGTGGTACTTGGTGAAGGAGAAATTCAATACAGGATGGGTCATGGACAGCCAAAAGCATCAGATAGCAGAAGGGAGAAAGAAAACTCATAGCTGCTTTATAGGGCTGACATGTCTAATCGGGTGGCCCTTCCTGAGAGATGCTGTCACGCAGGCAGAAGGTTTGGTGGGGGACTGGGAAGCAGCTTTAGCACTTTACAGCTTGAAGAAGGAGAACGGATGCTCACAGATTCTCTGGGGAAGAGCTGAGCTTTTTGTTAGGTTTTATCCAGGGTTGGCACAGCATGGGAGGGCAAGGGAGGGGGAGTTTAATAAGTGGGTACTTTATTCAGTGTTTTTTTGAGGCTTTATATATGTAGAGGATTTTATGTTTCATTCAGGAGCCCAGTACTGCTGGGCATTGTCAAAACATAAACCACCAAGGCAGTTCTGCTGTGATAAAGTTACCAGCCAGGAACAGGGAGCATAGAACAGATCAATATATAATGTGGGAGTCATCGGCAAACCACCTGCTTAGCCAATGTCTAACAGCCTGTCTCCAGAAATAGACTACACGAGACAAATATGGGTGCAAGAGATTCTGCAGTAAATAATTATAGATTAAGCTACAGCTAACTACTGATAGCTTGTCTCTCATCCATTTTTGCACTGCCTCACCTATGGCTGCAGTCTTCATGCATTCAAACTTCAAACTTTGTTTTCATCCTCCTGAAAAAGAGCTAGCCATAGACATCTTGTAGGGGTATAAATTAGAGCCTAGGTTTCCGTGTAAGCTGAACCCAAACTCAACACAGCTGAAACCTAGAGAACAGAGTTTAATTTCAGTAGTCTTTCAGTGCCACTGCAGTCTCCTAAATCTGTATTTTCCAGCCTCTCTATTGCCCCTCCTTTTCCTCCAGCTTACTAGAAGCCACCTGCTTGTTTCTGGCAAAGCTGAAACTCAAAATATCACAACATGCTCCATTCCTTCACTACTCAGTTCTCTTCAACTGCCTGAAAAAATACTACCGGAATGGACTGCTTGCTGGGCTGAGTGCTCAGACCCAGGTACTCACTGGTGAGAGAAGCGGAAAGAACATGGTTTGGGGAGACCCACTGACACCTGCATGAAAACAGTCATGGGAGGCTAGCAAACAAAAGGCTTGGGTAGATGGATGTCCTGCATCACGGCAGATTAAATACAATTAGAGCATCTCACAATCTGCTTTACAAGCCAAAGTATTGCAATAGCAAGAGCGGCCACGAGGTTGTCCCATAGCAAAGTGGCTGACAAGGCACATGGTCAAGCGTTGATACCGAGTCAAAGAGAAGAGACAACTCTGCATGGAGTATACTAATTGCACACAGAGGCTGAAAGGCCAGTAAACTATTATAAAGTCCATCAAAAGACCTCATTTAAAAGGTGCCAGTTCTTGTTTAATCCTACTTGAAGATTCAATCTATGAAATGCCTTCCTCTCACCTAACACAGCAACAGCCGCAGAAGACAAAAGTCAGTTCAATCTCTTCTTTCTTTGGAAACCTGCAAGTGACCTGTAAAGATGGATGGAGAATTGGGAAAGGGTTTCAAGGACTGTTTGAGTAGTTGATGGGACTCGTCCTGAACCAACAGTTCAGTTTAATTAAAGACCTTGGCAACAGGAGGACCAAAAAAGCAGGAATAGACCTTGGGACAGACTGTGTGATTAAGCAGAGCTGGAGATAATCGTATCTTAAAGATCTCCTGGGGAATGAGCTCAGAACAGAAGCAGCAGCACGGCTGGATCTGTAGCTACGTAGATAGCTATTGCTGCATTTGTTAGCCTGGAGAAGGAAATGAAGAACCGTGGTCTACATGGGTAAATTTATTTTTAGCAGGTCAGTGCACTGTTAGATATATGTGTCAATACTAGTGGTGTAACATTGTCCCACATAGGCTGTTTTAGGTCCCAGGGCTATACTAAATGAAACTGTTGACAGGAATACTAGTCTTCAGAGGTTATTTGTTCACAGTCTGCTGTTTGGGAATAATGAATAAAGCAGGAGAATATATAAGTTTTTAACCATCATCTGGTATCTCAGTTCAGCACCACCTGGATGTTCACCCCAGTTATTCCTTATTCCTGACTGGATGCTCCCCATTTTTTTTACAGAGGAGAGACTTCCTGCAAGCCATCATTTTCATAAACAGGATAAATGTCCAACAGTTGCTAGTTAGCTCTCCCCATTCATTCATATTATGATCAATCAACAGGTGCTGAAATCTCCCCTCTGAATAAGAAGATGTTTTTTTATGAAAAGCCCAAGAAAGGTTACCCACTCTCTTGTTTAGGGGTCTACAGGAAAATGCCATCCTGTGGGATTTCCCTGGGCTGGAGAAGCAGTAGAACAGCAGTGGAAATGGGCCCTACATCTGATTGCCTTAACATTTCAAGCTACTCCCTTTGCCTTTTTTTCCCAAATTTATTCAATGAAACCATTTGAAACCATGACAATAGCATAGGTGTGACTGCTGGTGGTAACCAGGCTACTAATATCTTGTGAATAGGCTAAGTGATTAAATAACAGCACGCTATTATGCTTATTGGAACAGAAATACTAACTTGTGGCCATGCCGTGCTGTAGCACTTAATATAGGATTTTCTTTCTTTCTCTGGACAAAAAATAGTATGCCCTTTAGTTGTTTTGATAGGACGTGACACTTCAGCATGGCTAAGGCAGCTGTTCTGACCTTTCAGCAAGAGACTTGTGTTGCAGGAAGAGAGATGCAAAAGAACTCAGAGGGAGCAAGGTGCAAGGGAAGTCCAGTGGCTTTGTACATGTACCTGAGTACCAGGAGGGAGAGAGGGACAGGGAGAGAGGAGACAGAAGCAGGGGAAGCAGAGTCAGGGAGGTACACAGTACGCAGGGTGTGAAGAGAGGGAACTGGACATACAGCAACAACAGAAGCTTGAATGGTTCATTGTTTAAACAGCCACCAAGTAAAAAATTCCATCTACAATGCTTGTGACAGGACCACCTACCATGGTAGCAACAAAGCAATCTCCATATCCTGTGAAGCACCTAAGAGTGGGTGAGGCTGGTGGGGAATTCCCATCACATCGGCAAAAGTCCCTATTCACTGTCCTGTCACAACAGGAGCAGACCAGGCATTGTGCAAGCCCAGTGAAAACACCACTTGGTGTCACAGCTTCTTTCACACCTGATGCACTTTTCTGCTTCGTTCTTGGTGATGCATACTGCTGACTGGCAGTTGTGGAGATTTTCATATCACATTTGTTATTTTTTTATGGCTACATAAATTGGTTAGATCAGACAGTAGATCTGTACTTATACATCGGAGAAAGAAGCAAAAATAAATAAGTTGTTTCCAAAGCTTGTAATGAAACATCACTCTTTTAGAAGAATATAAATAAGGGTCATGTCTTCCTCTGCCTGTGACACCTGTATGCAGCATCACATCCCCCCATCACAGAGGCCACCCTGTGATGTCAATCATAAGAACACAGGTCACCTCTTTGTTACTTTGGTCCAGTCACAGTGCAGATGAGTGCCTTTGCTGGCTGCCCATGCGTGTGTGCAAGCCAGCGAGGTTTTGAACCCCTTGCTGGAGAACAGAATCACAGAATGTTGGGGATTGGAAGGGACCTCGAAAGATCATCTAGTCCAATCCCCCTGCCGGAGCAGGAACCTAAATGAGATCACACAGGAAGGCGTCCAGGAGGGTTTTGAATGTCTCGAGAGAAGGAGACTCCACAACCTCCCTGGGCAGCCTGTTCCAGTGCTCAATCTTCTCACAGATGTGGCGCAGATGCACCGAGCTGCTCCCAGCAGGCGCTGCAGGCAGCATGGCCGTGCCTTCAGCGCTCCAGATGCGTGCGCTGGTGCTGGCTCAGTACATATAAACCGCCTGCTCCCAGGTGCTTTGATTTCAGCATTTAACGTCTTGAACCAGAGTAGTGCAGTCTGCTTTTCTTTAAAAAGGGATACTCAGCTTGCAGTGTATGGTAGCGCAGAGTCCCTTGCCTGGTTGCTGTAGCCCTTTTTCTCAGCAAAGCCAAGGGCCTGGTGAAAGATGCTGGGTGTGAGAGCAGCTATCTCCCTCTCTGCAGTAGATCAGCATGGCCAGAAAGTGCTGGGGTAGAAGTGAGAGGGTCACTGTGTGTGGCCTCCCCTCAGGGCCCAAAATAGGGAGGTGATGTGCCCATCCCAGAAATGCAGGGATCCACCACTAAGAATGAGCAAGGGCTATCAAAACCTACTCCCAGTCATGCTGTCTGGAGGACTCCTGTCACCTTCTTATCACAAATGTGAATGAGCTCACCTTAAGGCGACTATCCTACTAACTGCAGGAACAACAGTACTTCATCAATAAGCACAGTTCAGTTCACACCTCAGAGCTGTTGTCTATAATTGCCTTCAAAAGCTGCTGGAAATTCCTCAATAGGGTTTTTCAAGCTTTTCTTTGAAACCAGGAAAGCAGAAAGCTTTCTTCCCTAGAGAACTGATTAGAAATAGGCCAACACTGACCTGGTCTTAATCCAGCCTTGACTATGAATAACAAAACAGGAAAATAAAGCAGTTTGTCCCAGATCCCATTTTGAGGTGTTAAAAGAGAAACTGTCATATCACTTCAGAAACAGATGCTATTACAGACAAAGCCACTGTGCCAGCTTTTCCCTTGGCCTCCTTAAACCACTCATGTCCCTGTTAACCACTGCTGGGGGGGTTAATAAAGGAATGAGTAAACCCAGCAGGCAACACAAGTGACAGTCCCAGCAACACTGACTGGCTTCAGGAGGCTAATTGCTACAGTGAGGGCTTGAGGATCCCTGCTCAGAAGTCTCTCAGTTTCTGTATTGCTTCCCAAGAGCCAGCTGGTACCCTCCCTTTTCCTATCCTCCTGTTACTCCATTGCTATGGCTTCCACCTGTGGTATTTCACTGAACTATTATTAGCTTGTTAACCATTGACCTGTCCCCATGTTCCACCTCCTTCTGTCAGCAGCCTTTAAGATGTACCCTGTAACCTGTCCCTCTGTTGAAAAGTTGCCTGTAAAATTTAATAATCCTCCTGAAACCCATTTGTAAACCCAAACAGCAATTCAACTTCTCTCTCCCACATGGAATAGGGGTGGTTAGACATACATAATCATCCATTGTTTCATTCCTGGGCCAGCACTCAGCTCCAAACCTGAGTGTGGGTATTTGCACTAGTCTTCTGGACAGACTCTTACTCCACTTATGTTTTCATTTGTCCTACAGGTCAGACTCACTCACTGCTGAAGTCAAAGATGGATTTGGGAAGCTTGGAGGGGTGAATGCACCTTCAGAAAGTGAAGTTAAGAAGCTGCAATGAGTCTGCTTTCATCTCCTTTCCCCACTCCAGGACCTTTACATCCCCCCACCAGTACACAAACATTTGCAGTCACTTTCCACCTGCTCATAAGAAGTCCTCCTTCTTGCAGGAGCTGACTGTGGCTCCAGAACCATTTATGTACTTGAGGTATGTCAGATGCTATGCAATCTGGGATGGAAAGTCCCAAAGACTTTGAGACAAGGCTTGCCACACCTGCTGCTGTGGGAAGGAAAAGGAGGGCTGTTGCTTGTGCTACGGGGAGACATCAGCCCCCACAGCAGCAGCCTCACACTGTACAGTCCATCTTTCTTTCTGCACCAGTGGTAGCATCAACAGAGCTGTGCAGGAACAAAATAAGGACCAGCAGCTGGAGTCTGACAGCTGCTCACGCTGTGGTCATGCAGCTCAGGCACTGCAGATTCTCTCTCATCCAGTCTGCTCTCCACTTTCTGTCTCATCTACAACTGCAATATGGTTGCACAATTCCATTTCTTTCTCTTGCAACTAAGCCAATGTTTCTCCCCATGGCTGGTATCTTGTCAAAAGTTTCTCCCTACCCACTGCTTCACTTCCAGATTCCTGGTCCTAACTCTCCAAGTTCCCTGGAAACCATTCTTTCACTGCTTGCTATTCTGGTTTCTTATCTGCTGCTTTGCTCTCTAGGTTCTCCTCAAGTCTCTTGCATGACTTGGAAACAAAATGGAGTATCCTGGCTTAAGCGATAGCCTGTTAAAGTGAAATGCTTTGCAGCTTGACAGAAGGAGATATGGAGATCCCCTGCTGTGTTTCTAAGGAAAATTCAAAACCCCAGTATTCTACTTACCTTCAAAGAGCACCATCTCCTCACCCTCTGGCATGTACCCCAGCTCTTCCAAAGTGGAGTTGCAGCTCGCTCCTTGGGGTGAAACACTCCTTCAGATCTCAGCGTTTCCAGCCTGGGGAAAGGAGAGCAGAGCACGCTGCAGTGCGTGTGTAACTGCAGGAGGCAGGATGGGACTCTCCTGCAGCCCCTCACCAACTCATCTCCTTTTCCTCCCTCTTCAGCCTCTGTCCCAGGCTGGTGGCTGCTGTCCTGGCCTGGTGAGGACCAAGCTGCTCAGGGCCACTACCTCCTCCAACCTTTCCTGCTAGTATTCTGCCATCACCTTGATGCAACAGGCAGAGTGGGAAGTACTGGGACTCCCTGGCAAGGTAGAGGGGTGGCTCCCAGCCTGGGATCAGAAGGTGGCACAAATTTAACAGGGTAAGACAGCAGGTTTGAGCACCACCACAAGCACTGGTCAGCCCAGCAGATGCTCTTGCATGATGTGACAGCTGTGGTTGACCGCAAGAGCATCCCTGCCCACCAGCCTGCAAATCCACCCAGAGTCTGCCCAGGCATTTGCAGCCAACAGCTGGGGAAATGTTTCTCAGAGGAGTTGATCTGAAAGGCAAGGGGACGGAGCACAAATGTGTCAGCTCAGTCAGTCAGTCATAGGACTGAGAAAGGAAAGCCATCAGTGTGCACACAGCAGGGGAAACCGTGCCATGGGTACAACTGTTAACACTTTAAACTTGTTTTATAACAGCGTTAGACAAATTTGAAACAGCTGCTCTGTATGCTCTTCATTTCCAGCAGCAATGTCTTTTTTTTTTTTACTTGCTGTAAAAGAAATTGGTGCTGCTGCTGTTTACAAAATTACCCGAGCTGCACTTATGACTTCTAACTTCTGATCTTGCTGTGATCACATGGATACCATAAGATGAGGGTTTTCTCAGCTAATGTTGGTGCCACAGCCCTGAAAAAGCTCAGTGTAGAGTACATTATGGAGGGGAGCAGGCAGGGGCAGCATGGGAGAACTGAAGGCTCCCATTTCACATTCTCTTAAGACCTTTTGTCATTGAACTACTGAACACTTTCTCATGCTGCTGAGCAATTAAGCATCCCTGACACTGGAGCGTTTACTAAGGAATTACCACTCATCTCAGCCATGCTCAGAAACACCAGGTCAGAAGTCAGAGAACTGATAAACCTATTGAGGTGACTGGAAATACATTCAGCTGCCAGAGTCCCCTGGTCTGACACCTTCAAAGCAGCATAAGAAAGAGGAGAAGTAGCTTATATTCAAACAGATTGCCAGGGCAGGGACCCTCCAGTCTAATGAAGGCTGGACTGTTTTATATTTACACAAGATCAGGGTTTTATAATGCTTGTTTATCTGTGTGGCAGTAGGACCCAGGAGCCCTAGGTGCAGACAAGGTCCCTTTGCACTAGGCATTAAGAAAATGCTGAAGGGAAGCCAGGTAAAGAAAACAAAGGAAGTATATAAATATCACTGATCTTTTACCTTTCCATTTAACCATACTCTTTTGGCCTAGGCTCCTTTTTAAATGGAAGGACATATATAGTGCTTTATTTCTTTTTAACTTTAATTTACAAATCAAGTAGTCCCATCAAAGATGATTTGGGATGACGCTGTAGTTAAGTAAATCTGGACCCTGGGGCAGAGGAGGCAGGTCTTGGGGGATGCTAAAGGAGCACCCGAGGAATGAGCTCTAGAAGATGGCACAGACGGTTGCTATATTGGGAGCTGGGCAACATGAATGCTATTACTAGATCTGCAGGTGCCTTCCTGTGTGACCCTGGGAAGCTTGTTTCACTTTCCAAGGCTGCTTTCCTCCTGATAAAACTGCTGTAACAATGCTTACCTTTTTAAAAAAAAAGTCCTTGGAGATCATTTGGTAAAAAGAGCTTTCAAAGGCTAAGAAAGCCTTTGAAAAGAATGGTCTTTGCTGAGCCTGCTATCCATCACCACGAAATGCCTAGTACAACGTGATCATCATCACATGTTCATAAGTCTCATGGTTTATAATAATAGTCTTGACTTGTGAAGAACAGCTGCAGGTTTATTTTTCTGTGAGTGATTTCAGTATTTGTCACTGCCACATCTGTGTGGGGTCACTACCCACTTTTGCTTTCTAGGCATCCTCTCTCCTTTTATTAAATGATATCTAATGTTTTGGGAGTTTAAAAAAAAATAAATATTTTATCTGGCAATTTTAGACTAGCCTACAATGTTTGTTTAATTGCATTTCATTTTTTGCATTTGTGCTTTTCTCAAAGTGCCCTGGATCACATAAGGGGCAGAGAGGGGAACTAATACATGTGTGAAATAAATACAAGTATTATTAATAATAATTGGCTCTAGGTTAGTCATATCCAAGCAAATTGCAACTGGCTGTGTGAAGAGTTTTCTCTTTCACCTTGGACCCTCCATCCAGCCATTAACTGCAAAGAAATGGCACTCTTTAGTCACAGTAATAGTAACAGCAGCAATTCCTCATTTCTAAAAACACCTTCCAATAAAGATTCATTTACCAGGCTGCTCATGAGATTATTATCATTTCCATTTCAGAAAATGAAACTGAGGCACAGAGAGACTTAAAATAACCAGGAGAAGAATGTCAAAGCCCTGACTCCTGGTTCTGCACTCTAACTATTTAAACTTCTCCTTTAGTGTTCAAACATATGTTTTAAAAAGACATAGCTATGAAAAGCTTCTAATCTACATGACTCGTAAGCTGATAATTAATGGCTGGTTAAATTTTTTATTTTTCTTTGCTTTGTCAACACAACCAATGTTGATAGCCAAGATGAACTCAGCTTGCCTTCTGTAATTTGGAGACTTCCTTCAAGCAGCAAAGAAAACTGGAGTCAGATTCACTGAGGCCCAAGCCAGAGGCGAAGGTGTGGGCATGTCTCTCTTCAGACTGCTTGCACTGACACCTAACTTAAACTAAATGAATAAGCAAATCTGGAGGCATTCAGTTGGATCACACCCCGCTATGCCAGGTGCATACAAAAACCAAGATATGCTTTTCAAATGTAGAAAATGAGATCAGCTATGCATGGAAGAGCAGGCATTTGAAAGCCTGGCAGCCTTGGTCCCGATTCAGCCAGTCTTGGGCAAGGGTCAGTTGCCTGTTCCAGGGTTGCATCTGTGTTGCTGACTTGCTGCAGGTTAATATCTTCATTACGTATACGAGCCCCATATACCCTAGGCTCTAGTGAATCATCATCATTGTTCCCCTTTATCGTTAGCTGTGACTACAGCTCAGACATGTCCTCTCCACTGCCCTTTCCCACACTCACATTTTATTTTTCAGCCTCAAAACAAAGTTTAACAAGAATGATCTTCCAAAAGAAAAGATTTCACTAAGAATATCAGTCTGCTGGAGAAGAATAAAAAGTGGCCATTATTTCAATCAGTTCAAGAGCCTTTCTAACAGATTGGCACCACATGAGTCACTTTTATAATTTTATGGTAATTTAGATCTCAAGATGAGAAGGAAGATGCACAATACTTGTGACATTCTCCACCTGCTCCACTTTATGGTTGTGCCCATGTATCTCAATTGGGCTATCATGTTTATACAAAAATAAACAACCCCCAAATGTTCTGATTATATACAAGTAAAATTTTTCTAGTATATCTGAAAAAGGAGCACTTGAGAAACAATGGTATTTAATTGTGATTTCTAAATGTGGTTAAGTTTTGCCTCCCAATCCTCTGAGGTCTGTTATCTCATCTAATCCTACAATGGGGCCCCACTGAGAAGGAGCCAGAAGTACCTCAGCAAGGGGTAAAAATCAGACTTTACCGTAAGAACATTTTCTGGATACGTTCTAAGCATTTCTCCCCTTAGAGACATCTCTTCTACATCTTTTACTAAACTCCCTGTGCCCCGCTGGCAAATACCTTCCATTTTTGTTTAAAATTATAAACATGGATGTATGGTTATGATCTCTCCCCCAGTGCAATCGCTCCCTAGACAAACTGTAAACATTAGATCTTTCAAATATTTCAGTGACTGCAGTCTGTATCTTGGTTGCTCTTCTCTGCATTCTCTCTGATTTATCTGCAAAAAGATGCCCTGAAGAAGAGCTGTAGGGCCACTAGAGTCCCATTAGAAGGATTACCACCTTCCCCATCTATTTCATGCATTCAGGCATGAAGAACTAAAACTACATCTGCTGTTTCTGTTGTCATATAGTTAAACTATTGCTCACTGGTCTTTTTCTGGCATTACTGTTTTTCAAGTTACTTTCCTATCACTAAGTAAGTTTCACCCCCCACCTAATGCATGTTCACAACGCATAATTGCTTCTCAAGGTTGAAACATGCTTTGCTATATCTGGACCATATGATGACTTTCTGCATATGAACGGCAGCGTGATGTTAATGGTTGAACTCGATGATCTGAAAGGTCTTTTCCAACCTAAGTGATTCTGTGATTCTATAATATTCCCAGCCCTGTCCAACTAATATACTGCATATCCCCACATATGCTTTTTGAGTGCTGTTTATCCATTTGTCTCTGGATGCTTATACATTAGTTGGGAAAACATCCAAGGCTTGGGCTCTTTGGTAAAACAAAGCTAGAGAAAATGTTAGTTAACACTAAAACTCCTCAAGAAGCCACAGGCCTGGCTCAACAGGAGATCTGCTGGAGGAAGAGCCACTAAAAGCCCACACTAAATGGAGGTTGCGATGCCCTGTTCATGACTCTGTTCGTTTCAGACCAGCTGAACCATTTTTCATAGGGTGGTATGCGCCCACAGACACTTTGAAGAGGGCTGGCCGCTGGATCAGTTAATGTACCAGTGAAAACTCTCAACACATGTCCTGTCTCCACTGTACCACGTTGGTCTGACACTCAACATTAGTGTTCAAAGTCACTGCTGAGGAAGAGCAGCGACTGGTTGAGCAACTGAAGCATTAGCAGCCAGCTTGATGCATCAACAGAGAGTAAGGCAACCCCAGACTCAATGGTTTGATAAAACAATCGTTATTAGTAAACTATCACAAAACAGTCTCTTCAAAAGAAGTCTGTCTACATTATTTTAATTAAATTCCAACTTTTTATGAAAAAATTTTAAGCTTGTGTGTATTTCCTTACTACTTTTTTCTGTCGTGAATTAATTTGATATAAAATTATTTAAGAAAGTTAATATTCAAGTCAAAAGGTCACTGGCAGAATTAATTAGCTGTTCAAAAAGACCTACATACTCCAGACTTTGTTAAGGATGTTTGTTATTTTCCATGTTAAATAACCTTGGTTGTAAGTGCAAAGCAAAAATCATAGTATAAGATGGGTAACAGCACCTCAGGAATATATCAAAATGCCATCTTCATTATTGTCACACCAGTATTTTTCCACATAGCATTTTTTACTCAGATCAAAAAGCAGTTTCTAGCAGGGGGTCAGCAATATTTCTACTTCATGGACAAAACCAAAGTACAGTGAGTGCAAGACTGCAACTTGCTCAAGGCCATTTGCTAAACCTGTACCAGAAATACAATTTCCATTACTCTACCCTGAAGTCCAGATGCTGGAAATTACCTTCTCCTTTCCTGTCCCTCAAAGGGTGGCAGCCGGTAATCACCTACACACCGTGACTGCTGTAGCTTCCCTGCTTACCACACCTCCTTACCTCTTGCAGGTCCCCTTCTCTGGGGCCAAAACATTAAGGCCAAGGTGGCCCCCTTCTCCCAGCTTCAGCCAGCCCTCAGCTTACGTGTCCTCGGGCAGCGAGTGTTGTTTACCACAGGCAAAAAAAAATCCCAACGTACTTCAGACAGTTAACCCATTTTATTTCGTACTGAGGGAAACCGAGGACGAACACCGACAGAATAAGCAGGAGAAAGAAGACAGAGCGCTGCCCTCTGGGCCCTTCCCGACCTCCAGGCCTCCCTCCCTGCTCACAGCGCAGAGGCCTGGCACAAAAGCAAATGGAGCCCCCAAGGAACAAGGCCCCGTCCACCCCCCCGCACCCCCAGG
>NW_010303864.1:0-667 GCF_000700745.2 Antrostomus carolinensis
GAGACTGGGGGCACTGGGGGGGGCTGGGGGGACTGAGGGAACGGGAACTGGGAGGTACTGGGGACACTGGAATGGACTGGAAGAGACTGGGGGCACTCAGGGAACGGGCACTGGGGGAACTGGGAGGCGCTGGGAGCACTGGGATGGTCTGGGGGCACTGAGGAAATGGGAACTGGGAAGCACCGGGGACACTGGAATGGACTGGGGGAACTGGGAGGAACTGGGGACAGTGGGATGGACTGGGGGAACTGGGAGGAACTGGGGCCAGTGGGATGGACTGGGGCACTGGGGGAACTGGGAGGCGCTGGGAGCACTGGGATGGTCTGGGGGCACTGAGGAAATGGGAACTGGGAAGCACCGGGGACACTGGAATGGACTGGGGGAACTGGGAGGAACTGGGGACAGTGGGATGGACTGGGGGAACTGGGAGCACTGAGGAAGCAGGAACTGGGGGCACTGGGAAGCACTGGGAAGTTGGTAGAAGCAACTGGGAGAGGGAAACTGGATCAGTTGGGTTTGAGGAGATTGGGATCTGAACTGGGGGAACTGGGAGAAACTGGGATAGGGGATGAGGAGGAGACGCAGTGAGGTGAGCACAGCCCCTCAGCCCTGTCCCCTCGCCCTGGTGTCCCCTCGCCCTGGTGTCCCCTCACCCTGGTGTCCCCTC
>NW_010303865.1:0-307 GCF_000700745.2 Antrostomus carolinensis
GGGAAATCTTGTAGGGATGTGGGACAGTCCATCCGCACCAGGTTCTTCTGTTGTGTATCCCCAAGCATGTGCCAGACCTTCCTCCTCCGTCTCTATCCTCATTGCCTCTCCTAACTAACCCTTCTCCCTCCCTCCAGTTCCCTCCCAGCACCAAGAGCTTCCAGGAGGCACAGAGCCAGCTGAACCGGGCAGCTGCGGGGCTCAACCAGTCTGCCAACGAGCTGGTGCAGGCGTCGCGGGGAACCCCTCAAGACCTGGCCAAGTCATCTGGCAAATTTGGGCAGGATTTCAATGAGTTCCTGCAGGC
>NW_010303865.1:396-12499 GCF_000700745.2 Antrostomus carolinensis
GCTGACTGCAGGTAGGGTGGCCAGGCATTGGTGGTTATGGTGGCTGTGGCCTGTGCAGCTGGTGAGATGGGGTTGGGGACTATGCAAAACTACAGCAGCGGGGAGAGAGTAGCTTGGGGTTTGTTCATCAAGTGTTGCTCATGTATCCTTGCTGTTGGCGGATGAGTTAGATGAAGGGAACTGGCTCAGCTTGAAAACCACCAGAGAAGGCTCAGAGTGGGCGTGGACTTGGAAACCTGGCTGCAGCTAACACTCCTTGGCTTCTTGCAGAATAAGGAAGACCAGGCGCAGGTGGTGTCGAACTTGAAGAGCATCTCCATGTCCTCCAGCAAACTGCTGCTGGCTGCAAAGGCACTCTCTGCTGACCCCACAGCCCCCAACCTCAAGAATCAGCTGGCAGCAGCGGCACGGTAGGAGGAACTGCTCTCCATGAGCTGTTTGCTGTAGCAGTGTGTCGGGGTGGTGGAGCTGGTGGTGCTGATCCATGGGTCTTTCTCCCCTGTCTCTGGTAGGGCTGTGACTGACAGCATTAACCAGCTGATCACCATGTGCACCCAGCAGGCCCCGGGCCAGAAGGAGTGTGACAATGCCCTGCGGGAGCTGGAGGTGAGAAGCCACATCTTGATGAGGCAGTGGAGGGGCTGAGATATCTGGGTGCTGAGATGGTGGGGAGCTGCACCCTGCTGTGAAGGGTGGGAGGGAGCAAAGAGGAGGTGCGAGTGGAGGGTGCAGACCCTTCCCTTCGATGTGACACCCGTGTCCCTACAGACGGTGAAGGAGCTGTTGGAGAACCCCACCCAGACTGTCAACGATATGTCCTACTTCAACTGCCTTGATAGTGTCATGGAGAACTCCAAGGTGAGTCCTGAGCTGGAAGTGGAGGTGTGGGGAAGGATGGGGAGGTTTGGAGAGGATGTGGGGACAAAGGGAAAGGTGGTTCCTTCCCTGTTGATGAAGCACAGTGAGCTCTGAGCCTGGGAGCATGGTGCAGGAGTGGGAGGTGGTCTCTCACCAGTGAGTGGTGTGTCCTGCAGGTGCTGGGTGAGTCCATGGCTGGCATCTCCCAGAATGCCAAGAACAGCAAACTGCCCGAGTTCGGTGACTCCATCAGTGCCGCCTCCAAAGCTCTCTGCGGGCTGACAGAGGCAGCTGCCCAGGTGAGACATGCTCGGTCCCAGCCCTGAGCATCACCCCCGGTGTGCAGTTGCTGTCTGCACCTCTCCCCTGCCCCTCAAAGGCTGGTGCTGTGGTGTGATGCTGCCAGGTCCTCCCCAGCCCACGCCTGCTCCGAGCCTGTCCCCTGTGCCTGCGTTCTCACTGCCTCTCTCATGTTCCTAGGCTGCCTACCTCGTGGATGTCCCGAGGCTCCCTCCCTCGTGGGGGTCTCAGCCCCCAACAGCCAGGCTGGACAGCAAGGCTTGGTAGACCCCACTCAGTTTGCCAGAGCTAACCAAGCCATCCAAATGGCCTGCCAGAACCTGGTGGACCCTGCCTGCACCCAGTCCCAGGTGAGTATGAGCTGGGACACCATTACAGGTATTTTCTTGCACAAAAGGAAGTATGAAGCTAGTTGTTAGAGCTGCATCCCAAGCCATCCAAATGGCCTGCCAGAACCTGGTGGACCCTGCCTGCACCCAGTCCCAGGTGAGTATGAGCTGGGACACCATTACAGGTATTTTCTTGCACAAAAGGAAGTATGAAGCTAGTTGTTAGAGCTGCATCCCAAGAGTTGGCCAAGATTATGGCTTCTGTGTCATCAAGCCCCATCAGCTGTGCTGGGAACCAACTGGCAGCTTTGGTGCAATGGTGACAGTCAAGGTGGGGGCTGTATGGGTGTGCAGGACCTTGACGGCCCCTTTTGGGGCCCAAGGAAGACCTCTGTGCCCACCGGCGCTGACGGGAACGGAGCTCTGTGGGGATGGGGAGTCATGGTGGACCCTGCCTCACGCTGCTCTTCCCCACAGGTGCTGTCAGCAGCCACCATCGTAGCGAAGCACACTTCAGCCCTGTGCAACACGTGCCGCCTGGCCTCCTCCCGCACTGCCAACCCTGTGGCCAAGCGCCAGTTTGTCCAGTCGGCCAAGGAGGTGGCCAACAGCACGGCCAACCTGGTGAAGACCATCAAGGTGCAGTCTCTCTGCTGGGGCACCGTGGTGGGGATGGGATTTGGGGCATGGTGAGGGTTGGGTAACTGCTCTGGTCTCTCCACACCAGGCCCTGGATGGCGAGTTCAATGAGGAGAACCGGGAGCGGTGCCGTGCTGCCACTGCCCCTCTCATAGAGGCCGTGGATAACCTGACAGCCTTCGCCTCCAACCCGGAGTTTGCCACCGTTCCTGCCCAGATTAGCCCAGAGGTGGGATGCTGCAGGGGCAGGGAGGATGTGGGCTGGTTCTGATGGGAGCTGCTGAAGGGTGGGGAGGAGCCATGCCTCCTCCTGAGCTTGGGAGGGAGCCCCAGTGCAGGGCTGTTGCCTTGGGAGGGTGTGATTAGGAGGAGACAGCAAACCCTGGGCTTTGAGGGGCTGCTCTGAGGTGAGGGTCATGGGAGGGGGAGGATAACTTCCCAGGCACAGTCCCTCACATGTATCACTGATTGATCATCTCCTCATATAGGGGCGCAGAGCCATGGAGCCCATCGTCTCTTCAGCCAAGACCATGCTGGAGAGCTCTGCTGGCCTCATCCAGACCGCTCGCTCTCTGGCTGTCAACCCCAAGGACCCGCCGCAGTGGTCAGTGCTGGCTGGCCACTCTCGCACCGTCTCGGACTCCATCAAGAAGCTGATCACCAACATGAGGTGAGGCAAGTCCTGCCCTCTTGGCTGTGGCCCTGTCCCTGCTGGCAGGTATCCCTGCTCTGAGTGAGCATCCCTGAGGATGTTTTGGCTCATTTTCTCCTTGGCTGGTACTGGCACAGGGATAGGACAGAAGATCATAGAATCACAGAATGGTTTAGGTTGGAAGGGACCTTAAAGATCAGCCAGTTCCAACCCCCCTGCCATCAGCAGGGACACCTTCCACTAGACCAGGTTGCTCAAAGCCTCATCCAACCTGGCCTTCAACACTTCCAGGGAGGAGCAGCCACAACTTCCTTGGGCAACCTGTTCCAGTGTCTGACCACCCTCACAGTGAAAAACTTCTTCCTAATATCTAATCTAAACCTCCCCTCTTCCAGTTTAAACCCATTTCCCCTTGTTCTGTCACTCACTGCCATGTCAAAAGTCCCTCCCCAGCCTTCCTGGAGCCTCTTCAGGTACTGGGAGGCCACTGTAAGATCTCCCCAGAGCCTTCTCTTCTCCAGGCTGAACAGCCCCAGTTCTCTCAGCCTGTCCTCATAGATGCTAACCCTCTTGTCTTGCATGGGAGCTGCTTCTCCAGCCCTGGCATGGGTTGATGGGAACACACATGCCACCGTGCCTGTGCTCTATGATGCTGGGTTGCCCCAAAGCTTGGGAGAGGGGTCCTACCCCTCACCAGCACCAGCAGAGGCTGGGGCCAAAGGGGTGGCCTAGCACCTACCAGCGCTGCAGTGATCCATCTGTCATGCAGGGACAAAGCTCCAGGGCAGCGGGAGTGTGATGAGGCCATCGAGGTGCTGAACAGATGCATGCGGGAGGTGGACCAGGCTTCCCTTGCTGCCATCAGCCAGCAGCTGGCCCCCCGAGAAGATATCTCCCAGGAGGTGGGTTGAGGAAGGGCTGCTGCAAGCTTAACAGGGGCAGGTGTCCTTCTGCCTGGCTCCCAGCAGCGTGCAGTGACCCCAGCCCTGCTGCAGCCTCATGCAATGCCCTCTCTTTGCACCAGGCTTTGCACAACCAGATGATCACGGCTGTCCAGGAGATCAGCAACCTGATTGAGCCCGTGGCCAGCGCAGCACGGGCTGAGGCCTCACAGCTAGGGCACAAGGTAACATGGGGATGGGGAGCTGCTGACCAGGTGCTCAGTGTGCCTGGAGGAGCTCGAGAGGCTCAAGGCAGTCTGGAAGCTGCTGGTGCTGATGCTGCTCTTCCCTAGGTGTCCCAGATGGCTCAGTACTTTGAGCCGCTTATTATGGCGGCTGTCGGCGCTGCCTCCAAAACACCCAACCACCAGCAGCAGATGAACCTCCTGGACCAGACCAAAACGCTGGCTGAGTCTGCCTTGCAGATGTTGTACACGGCCAAGGAGGCTGGTGGGAACCCCAAGGTGAGCAGGAGGGGCACATGTCAGTGACATTCTCCCCTTTGGGTGTGGGTGCTGCATGGTGCACATGCATGGAAACCTGGAGTAAGTGTGCAGCATCCCCGTTGGGAGGGCAGCCACTGCCCACCTTCCCTTACTCTGGCTCATCTTTGCAGCAAGCTGCCCACACCCAGGAGGCTCTGGAAGAGGCTGTGCAGATGATGAAGGAAGCAGTGGAGGACCTGACCACCACCCTGAATGAGGCAGCCAGCGCTGCAGGTGTTGTGGGGGGCATGGTGGACTCCATCACCCAGGCCATCAACCAGGTGAGGGGAGCATGGAGTGGACCTGACCAGGGCTGGGGATGGGGGAGAGGAAGAGTCAGAGTCAGACCCTACAAGGTCTTTGGGCTGGAGCTGGAGCCAAAGTCTCCTGGTGGTCTCTTGCAGCTGGATGAGGGGCCAATGGGCGAGCCAGAGGGGACCTTTGTGGACTACCAGACAACGATGGTGAAGACAGCCAAGGCCATTGCAGTGACTGTGCAGGAGATGGTGGGTGCAAGCAAGCCTGTCACTGCAGAAAGCGCTGCCTGCCACCCAGGCAGGGCAACCACCCTCCTTGCTTGCCCATCTTGGCACAGGGCCCCTCCAACTTGTGCTCTTCTTCCTTTGGCAGGTCACCAAATCCACCACCAACCCAGATGAGCTGGGCACACTGGCCAACCAGCTCACCAATGACTATGGACAGCTGGCACAAGAGGCCAAGCCGGCTGCACTCACCGCCGAGAACGAGGAGGTGCGAGCGTGGGGGGGAGTGCTGGAATGTACTGTGGGGCAGAGCAGGGTCTGCTGGAGTGTGAGTGCAGAGGCCCCCCCGCCGAGAACGAGGAGGTGCGAGCGTGGGGGGGAGTGCTGGAGTGTACTGTGGGGCAGAGCAGGGTCTGCTGGAGTGTGAGTGCAGAGGACGGGGGCACTCGAACTCCTGTCAGAGGTGGGGACAGGCAGCATTCACACCTGCCTTGCAACATGGTGTGGAAACACAGAGCAAAGCCCTGTTTCCTTTTTCCCTCTCCTGAGTGGGAGGATTGGGAGAGAGGAGCTGGGTGGGGTTGGCTGGTGTTTCCCAGTGGGTATCACAGATGCAGGGCTTAGTTCCCTGCTGGCTTTCTCACACCCACGTTCCCCTCTAGATTGGCTCCCACATCAAGCGCCGGGCGCAGGAGCTGGGTCATGGCTGTGCCGCCCTGGTCACCAAGGCTGGAGCCCTGCAGTGCAGCCCCAGCGATGCCTACACCAAGAAGGAGCTGATAGAGAGCGCACGCAAAGTTTCCGAGAAGGTGAGTGGTCCAGAGGGAGGGGTGATGGCGTGGCCAGGTGGGAGGGATGCAGGATTGAGCTGTGTGCCCTTGGAGCCACCATACTAGGTTCCCCCCTGCTCCTGCTGGGCTCTGCTGGCTCTGTCAGCCACACTCACCCTGCCCAGCTGACAGGGTGGAGGATGGATTCCCCTCTTCAGGCACCATAACATCAGCTGCTGCTGTGATGGATGAGCGTGATGTCCAGGTGCTGCCTGCCAACATGCCGATGATGGCCAGCCAGGGAAGGCTGATGTACACATTGGTAGCATACCAGGGCTCTCCAAATCAGCTCTTGCAGTGATGGGCATAGTGTTTGCTGCATCTCCAGCCAAGCTTGTAGCTTGTGCTGGGTGATCAATATCTCCTCCTCACCTTTTTATGGCATGGTGGAAAGCGTCCTGTCCGTTAGTCGGTCTGAAGATCACAGTTCTGAATAACAGATTAAAACATGGCTAAAAACAATCTAGTTATAGAGCAGCAGTGCTTGTAAACAAAATCACAAAAGCAAAACAAACACTTGTTCATCGTGCCTGGCACATACCTGCATGCTCAGGACCTTCCTTACCAAGACTGCTTTCTGTCAGGAAACTTACCCTCCTATGAGTGCTTGCCCAACTACAGAAATTGTGTTTAACTGCTAAAGAAGGAACAAATTTTGATGTTCTGATGCCCATCATGCAAACCTTATTCATTTAGAAATTACCAGACTCTGTTATCTCCTGGACCCCCTAACATGATAGATACAAGCTAAAAATAAATCACTGGAACTACAAAGGGCTATCCTATCCAAACCACACGATTCTGAGTTCTCTCTTTGATATATAGCAGCTCCATCCCGGGAGGTGAGGGTTGCTTGAGCCTGCACTGCTCTCCCAGTCACCCTTCTTGTACCCCACAGGTGTCTCACGTGCTGGCAGCTCTTCAGGCTGGGAACCGTGGGACACAAGCCTGCATCACAGCAGCCAGCGCTGTCTCCGGCATCATTGCTGACCTCGACACCACCATCATGTTTGCCACGGCAGGAACCCTCAACCGGGAGAACTCAGAGACCTTTGCTGACCATAGGTACCCAGGCACCTCATCCAACTTCTGCTCAGCCAGAGACAGGGGGTCAGGCTCTGTCCCCTGGTCTCCTGTCTTTCTGAGCTGTGGACTAGCCCCAAGGAGAGCTGCAGGTTCAGCTCATGCTGACTCTTGTTTCCCCTCCAGCTTGTGTGTACAGCAGGCAGGGTCCACAGTCTCTCTGCACCCCAAGGACTATCTGTGCATGCAGAGGGCTGTGTCCTCTCTGACTCCCTTCTTCTCCCCAGGGAGGGCATCTTGAAGACAGCCAAGGCGCTGGTGGAGGACACCAAGGTGTTAGTGCAGAACGCCACGGCCAGCCAGGAGAAGCTAGCCCAGGCTGCCCAGTCCTCTGTGTCCACCATCACCCGCCTGGCAGAGGTGGTGAAGCTGGGTGCTGCCAGCCTGGGATCTGAAGACCCAGAGACTCAGGTGGGATGGGGTGTGTAGGGTGAACATAGACTGCTTGTAGCTTGCTTGGAGGGGTTGAGGGTTGCAGGTGTTTTATGGTGCTCTGGTCTGGATCCTGCGTGCTGTGGAGAGGGTTCGTGGGGCTTTGGCTGGTGCTGGCTGAGCTCCTGTGTGCCCCGGGGTACCCAGATTTCTCCCTGCTGGGCCAGACCACCTACAGCCTGAGTGTGACCATAGCTAAGCCATTACTTTGGTCTTGCTCTCTCCAGGTGGTCCTGATCAATGCTGTGAAGGATGTGGCCAAGGCACTTGGAGACCTGATTGGTGCCACCAAGGCAGCTGCTGGTAAAGCTGGGGATGACCCTGCTGTCTACCAGCTGAAGAACTCTGCCAAGGTCTGAGCTGGGCGTAATGGGAAGGAGGGGATGGGGCAGGATGGGCTGGAGAAAGAGCAGGAAGGCTTCTCTGCCTGTCTCGGGGCAGGACAAGAAGGGAAGAAGGAGAACATAAAAGTTGGGGCACAGCATGCAGAGGAGGCATTGGTGGGAGAACAAGATGAGGGGATGTCAGGAGAGTATGGGGACAGGGCTATTTGGGACCAGAACAGAAGGGAGAGACAGCTGCTGGCAGCAGCCCAGAGCTTGTGTGGGGCTTCACCTGGCTCTTCCCTTCCACAGGTGATGGTGACAAACGTCACTTCCTTGCTGAAGACAGTGAAGGCTGTTGAGGACGAGGCCACAAAGGGGACACGAGCGCTGGAAGCCACAATCGAGCACATACGCCAAGAGCTGGCAGTGAGTACAGCCATGGTGCTGCCGCTGCTGTCCCTCCCACCGCCTTCCCCACACCTCACCACCACCTCCCTCTCGCCTTGCAGGTATTCTCCTCTCCCGTGCCTCCTGCCAAGGTCTCCACCCCAGAGGACTTCATCCGTATGACAAAAGGCATCACGATGGCCACAGCCAAAGCGGTGGCTGCTGGCAACTCGTGTCGGCAGGAGGACGTGATCGCCACGGCGAACCTGAGCCGCCGTGCCATCGCCGACATGCTGCGTGCCTGCAAGGTGGGGCGGGCAGGGGATGTGGGTCTAGCAAAGTTTTTCAGGGGGCTGTGGATGCCAGCAGGGGTGGTGCTGGATGTAAATTGGGGCTTCCCTGTCTCCATCTTTCAGGAAGCCGCCTACCACCCAGAGGTGAGCGGGGACGTGCGGCAGCGGGCGCTGCGCTTCGGCAAGGAGTGTGCTGATGGCTACCTGGAGCTGCTGGAGCACGTGCTGGTGGTGAGTGTCCCCTCCCCAGTTCCCCCATCCCACAGGCTGCCTGTGGATGCCAGGCTGCTCCTCAAATCCCCAGAGTCCTCTGGGCTCTGCACCTCCCACTGAGGTCTTTGCACGGCCCTCGGTGGCACAGCACGTGGCTGAGCCCCTGCCGTGGAAGCAGATGTCAGAGAGATGAGCAGGCTCTGAAGAAAGGTATTTGGCTAACAACAGATAGAGATTAACTGGCCATAAATAGAGGGAGGCTGGAAATTAGACAACACGGGAGCAAAATCCTGAAGCAGCTTCCAGTGAAAGTGGTGGGAGTAAGAGACTTCAGGCAGTGTGAAAACAGACCTCGTTAAGCTCACAGCAGAGTGGGAGACAGGCGGTGCCCCCAATAGCAGAGGTGATAACTGCAAGTGCCAGCTGCACCCTTTTGATCCACTCTTCCTCTGAGTCCTGAGGACTTCAGCTGGCTGCTTTAATTAGCTGTCCTACGAGATGAGTGTAGTTTACAAGAAGCAAATTAAGACCGTATTGCAGTACAGAAGATCCAGTGATGTCCTTCCAGCAGTTTGCATTCTTGGCAAGATTGCAGAGGTGGAGTTGAGGGCGCTGGAGGGATGGACAGACCCAGCCCATGGAGCTGCAAGAGCCCTGGAACATGAGTCAGGACAAAGACTGAGAGGAAGTCAGCTCTGTGGTTTCACTACACTGGTGAGAGTGTGCCGTTCAGGTTCACCAGATACAAGGTGGTGGAGCTCAGACTGTGGTTTCCTGCAGGGAAAGCCCCTTTAGGCAGAGGGTAAGCAGCACTGGCAACACAGAGAGGAGGTAGGCAGGAGTCGATGGCTAGAAATTGAAGCTGGGCAGAGGGGAAGTCAAAGGGTGGGTTTATCCGAAGGAGGTAGTGACTGGGGTGCAGTTCCAAGGGGAGCAGTGAGTTTTCCGTCCTCTGCATCTAGATCAAATGTCTGTCTGGAAGATGCTTTAGCCACACATAAGTCATGGCAGCCAAGGCTGGAGCGCTGAGGAGAAATTCTCTGGCTGACCTGTTGTTAACAGATTGTTGGGCTAATGACTTAGTGTGGCTGTGACCGAGGTCAGCCCGCTCGCAGGAACACGCTATTCTGCTGTATTTTGGTTCTAACCGTCCAGCTGCTCTGCAGCATCTCCTGAATATCATACCCTGGTACAGCCTGTGAAATGCTGACTGGAAGTGCATCTTAGTAAGCTCATAGCCTTCAGGCTGCCTTCAGCTCCAGACAGAAACCACTGAGCAGTTTTAAACACATTTTCAGAACAGATAACAAACTTCAGTAGTGTGGCATTTCATCTGGATGAGCTTATGAGGGTGAACCAGCCGTCGCTGCGTGCCACCAGCTCAGGGATTCTGAGCCACGTGCAGCTCTGATGACTTTCTGGGATGGCAGTAGTCATGGATAAAGCATAGTCTTTATGCTTTATCAATGCATAGTCCAGGATAAAGCCCTGACTCCTCCATCCTCCACTGTGCTCTGGTCTGCAGAGGCAAGAATGAAGCTCATGAGTCCCATTTATCAGAGGGCAGCAGGTTCCTGGGAAGCCGTGAGCAGGAAGGATGTAGGGGAATGGGAGGGGAGATGGTGGATGAGATGCTGCCTTGCTCCCAGCAGCAGCGAGTCCACTGCTGTACGCTGGGTCCCCAAGGGAGGCAGTGCCTTGCACGGAGCACAAACAAGTGTGGTTGGGGTTTGAGAAAGAGGGTTATTTGACTCGGGATGGAAAATGTGGCTCCCAGCAGAGGAGTGCAAAAGCCTGCATATTTCACTGGGGAGGAGAAGGAATTTGAACCTCCACCAGTACTTTATTTGGTAATGATAGGTGTCTCCCTCCAAAAGCAGAGAGATCCAGTGGCTGAAAACTGCAGTGAAGCAGTTCAGGGTGGGGAGACCTGGGTGTAAAGGGTTGTGAGGAGGAGAGCGGCTCCATGGCTGCTCCGGGTGTAGGTGGCTCCTCCAGCCTTGGGAGCCGCATCCAGGCGCCCCGGATCATCAAGCACTGAGAGGCTGAAGTATGAGCTAACGATGGCAGCACAGCTCTCCACGCGGGACCTCTGATTCTTCATTCCCCCCTCTCCTCTTGGCTGCCCTTCACCCTCCACCGGAGAGCACCCACCTCCCCACACCCTCCCTGTCCCCAGCGCCCGCGTGTCCCGGCCGGGACGTTCACTGCTTTCTTCTCTCTCTTCTCCCTCCCTCCCTGTCAGCCGGTGAGTAAGGCGACATTGGGGTGCCTGCTGGTGTCTAACCTCAGCATGAGCCTTGCTCACGGCGTGTCTGCGTGCCCAGCCCAGTGCTGGGGTGGCACTTGTGTGTGTCCACAGGGACCCCGGGGTCCGTGTGTGTGCGTGTGTACTCACACCCGCTCTAGCTGATGGGCAGCTGCCGCCTGCGCCAGCGGCGACCTCTGCTTGTGTGTAGAGACCCTGTGTGTCTGCACATGTGTGCTGTGGTGTGTGCATGTGTCCCCTCCACCCTGGTGAAGGACCCTCATGGCTCTGCCTGCTGCTTTGTCCCTGCAGCTCCAGGGTCCCCCCCCTTTGCCCAGCTTGTGTTTGCAGACAGATCTCCAAAATGGGGACGGCGAGGGGGAAATGCTTCTGGAGCTTGAAATGCTTTAATGGGGGAAAGAAGTCCTGGAGCAGGTAGCTGCTGAGTTGCAGGAAGGTTTTTGCTAAGGGTCTTGTGTCTGCAAGATGTCCCAGACGCTGTGAATGCAGAAAGACTAAGGGGAAGGTCATCCCATCCTCGGGCAGGAGGAGACCAGCCAGGATCACTCGAGAAAACATCACAGACAACGTGTACACATGATGTGTACATTGTGTGGGGGAGCTGTGGGATCTCACCCTCCTTCCCTGGGGAGTGCACCCCAAACAGACCTATGAGGTCCCTCCTTTTTCCAGGTGTTTACATCTGCTCCTTCCCCACAGATCCTGCAGAAGCCAACTCACGAGCTGAAGCAGCAGCTGGCAGGCTACTCCAAGCGTGTGGCCAGCTCTGTCACTGAGCTCATCCAGGCAGCCGAAGCCATGAAAGGTAAGGAAAGGTCCTGCTCAAAAGGGCAGGACCAAGGGCTGGGTATTAGGGTGGAGGGCTCAGCAGCTGATGGAGGAGGTGAGGCGAGTCAGAAATGAGACTGCACGTGGGTTTAACCTGCCTTGATTCCGGGTTTTTTTAGGGACGGAGTGGGTTGATCCAGAAGACCCCACCGTCATCGCTGAGAATGAGCTGCTGGGGGCAGCAGCTGCCATTGAGGCTGCAGCCAAGAAGCTGGAGCAGCTGAAGCCGAGGGCCAAGCCCAAGGTAAGTGGTGCTGAGCCCTGGCTGACCCCTCTGCTCAGCATGGGGTGGGATAGGGCTCTTCTGTCTGTACTTCGGCCAGGTGTGAAGGGTCACACACAGCAAGACCCATCCAACAGCCAGTCCCTCTTCCCATGCTCCTGCTGCCTCCCACATCCCCGGCTGGACCTTCCTTGGGCAGCCCATACCCTCCTGTGCCCCATAGCCTCCCTCAGCCCCCCGACATCATTCTGCTCTGCCCCAGCTCCCAGCACCCTTGGCTGGGACTCACACCCTGCTTTTGCCCGCAGCAAGCAGATGAGAGCCTGAACTTTGAGGAGCAGATCCTGGAAGCTGCCAAATCCATTGCTGCAGCCACAAGCGCTCTGGTGAAGGCAGCCTCAGCAGCCCAGCGAGAATTAGTGGCCCAAGGAAAGGTAAGGCTGGAAGGGGGAAAGAACTAAGAAAATGTAGGGCTGTGGTGGATTCTCCCTTCTCCCAGCTGCTTGCAGCCCTCGTGCCCCATGGCAAGGGGT